>NC_134401.1:140324596-140624596 GCF_050003625.1 Haematobia irritans | reverse complement strand
TCAATTAAATCGGAGTAAAAGATTGGCCACTGTGGTCATATGAGTGTAAATCGGGCGAAAGCTATATATGGGAGCTATATCTAAATCTGAACCGATTTCAACCAAATTTGGCACGCATAGCTACAATGCTACTTCTACTCCCTGTGCAAAATTTCAACTAAATCGAAGCAAAAAATTGGCCTCTGTGGTCATATGAGTGTAAATCGGGCGAAAGCTATATATGGGAGATATATCTAAATTTAAACCAATTTCAACCAAATTTGGCACGCATAACTACAATGCTAATTCTACTCCCTGTGCAAAATTTCAATTAAATCGGAGTAAAAGATTGGCCACTGTGGTCATATGAGTGTAAATCGGGCGAAAGCTATATATGGGAGCTATATCTAAATCTGAACCGTTTTCAATAAAATTTGGCACACTTGACTATACTACTAATTGTACTCCTAGTGCAAAATTTCAATTAAATCGGAGTAAAAGATTGGCCACTGTGGTCATATGAGTGTAAATCGGGCGAACGATATATATGGGAGCTATATCTAAATCTGAACCGATTTCAATAAAATTTAGCACACTTGACTACACTACTAATTATACTCCTAGTGCAAAATTTCAACCAAATTGGGGTAAAACTCTAGCTTCTGGGACCGTATTAGTCCATATCGGGCGAACGATATATATGGGAGCTATATCTAAATATGAACCGATTTCAATAAAATTTGGCACACTTGACTACACTACTAATTGTACTCCTAGTGCAAAATTTCAACCAAATTGGGGTCAAACTCTAGCTTCTGGGACCGTATTAGTCCATATCGGGCGAAATATATATATGGGAGCTATATCTAAATCTGAACCGATTTCTTCCAAAATCAATAGGGTTTTATTCTGAACCAAAACACATACTTGTGCCAAATTTGAAGTCGATTGGACTAAAACTGCGACCTAGACTTTGATTACAAAAATGTGTTCACGGACAGACGGACATGGTTATATCGACTCAGGAGCCCACCCTGAGCATTTTTGCTAAAGACATCATGTGTCTATTTCGTCTCCTTCTGGGTGTTGCAAACATCTGCAATAACCTATAATACCCTGTTCCACAGTGTGGCGCAGGGTATAACAAGTATATATGGTCGTAAGTTGGGCCAGGACGAATCTTATGTACCCTCAACCATGGATTGCGTAGAAACTTCTACTAAAGACTATCATCCACAATCGAATTACTTGGGTTGTGGTAATACTATATATGATTACCGACCGATATGGACCAATTTTGGCATGGTTGTTAAAGACCATATACTACTACCATGTACCAAATTTCAACCGGATCGGATGAATTTTACTTCTCCAAAAGGCTCCGGAGGTCAAATCTGGAGACCAGTTTATATGGGGGGAGGCAGCCACCGTGGTGCAATGGTTAGCATGCCCGCCTTGCATACACAAGGTCGTGGGTTCGATTCCTGCTTCGACCAAATACCAAAAAGTTTTTCAGCGGTGGATTATCACACCTCAGTAATGCTGGTGACATTTCTGAGGGTTTCAAAGCTTCTCTAAGTGGTTTCACTGCAATGTGGAACACCGTTCGGACTCGGCTATAAAAACGAGGTCCCTTGTCATTGAGCTTAACATGGAATCGGGCAGCACTCAGTGATAAGAGAGAAGTTCACCAATGTGCTATCACAATGGACTGAATAGTCTAAGTGAGCCTGATACATCGGGCTGCCACCTAACCTATGGGGGCTATATATAATTATGAACCGATAGGGACTAATTTTTGCATGGTTGTTAGTGTCCATATACTTACAAAAAAAAAACACAAAATTTCAACTGAATTGGATGAAATTTGCTACTCCAAGAGGCTTCAAAACCAAATCGGTTTATATAGCGGTTATATATGATTATCGACCGATATGGACCAATTTTGGCATGGCTGTTAGAGACCATATGCCAACACCATGTACCAAATTCTAGCCGGATCGGATGAATTTTGCTCCTCCATGATGCTCCGGAGATCAAATCTGAGCATCGGTTTATAAGGGGGCTATATATAATTATGGACCGATGAGGCACAATTTTTACATGGTGATTAGAGATCATATACATACACCATGTATCAAATTTAAGCCGGATCGGATGAAATTTGCTTCTCTTTGAGTCTCCGCAAGCCAAATCTGGGGATCGGTTTATATGGGGGCTATATATAATTATGGACCGATGTGGACCAATACAGGTTGGCTGATAAGTCCCCGGTCTGACACATAGATGGCGTCGCTAGTATTAAATGCATATTATTTTTATATAGTACCAACCTTCAAATGATTCGTGTCAAAATTTGACGTCTTTAAGTCAATTAGTTTGTGAGATAGAGCGTCTTTTGTGAAGCAACTTTTGTTATTGTGAAAAAAAATGGAAAAAAGGAATTTCGTGTTTTGATAAAATACTGTTTTCTGAAGGGAAAAAATACGGTGGAAGCAAAAACTTGGCTTGATAATGAGTTTCCGGACTCTGCCCCAGGGAAATCAACAATAATTGATTGGTATGCAAAATTCAAGCGTGGTGAAATGAGCACGGAGGACGGTGAACGCAGTGGACGCAGTGGACGCCCGAAAGAGGTGGTTACCGACGAAAACATCAAAACAATCCACAAAATGATTTTGAATGACCGTAAAATGCAGTTGATCGAGATAGCAGAGGCCTTAAAGATATCAAAGGAATGTGTTGGTCATATCAATCATCAATATTTGGATATGCGGAAGCTCTGTTCAAAATGGGTGCCGTGCGAGCTCACATTTGACCAAAAACAACGACGTGTTGATGATTCTGAGCGGTGTTTGCAGCTGTTAACTCGTAATACATCCGAGTTTTTCCGTCGATATGTGACAATGGATGAAACATGGCTCCATCACTACACTCCTGAGTCCAATCGACAGTCGGCTGAGTGGACAGCGACCGGTGAACCGTCTCCGAAGCGTGGAAAGACTCAAAAGTCCGCTGGCAAAGTAATGGCCTCTGTTTTTTGGATGCGCATGGAATAATTTTCATCGATTATCTAGAAGGGAAAAACCATCAACAGTGACTATTATATGGCTTTATTGGAGCGTTTGAAGGTCGAAATCGTGGCAAAACAGCCCCATATGAAGAAGAAAAAAGTGTGGTTCCACCAAGACAACGCACCGTGCCACAAGTCATTGAGAACGATGGCAAAAATTCATGAATTGGGCTTCGAATTGCTTCCTCACTCACCGTATTCTCCAGATCTGGCCCCCAGCGACTTTTTCATGTTCTCAGACCTCAAAAGGATGCTCGCAGGGAAAACATTTGGCTGCAATGAAGAGGTGATCGCCGAAACTGAGGCCTATTTTGAGGCAAAACCGAAGGAGTACTACCAAAAGCAACAAATTGGAAGGTTGTTATAACCGTTGTATCGTTCTTGAAGGGAACTATGTTGATTAAAAAAACGAATTTTGACAAAAAATGTGTTTTTCTTTGTTAGACCGGGGACTTATCAGCTAACCTGTTATACTTACACCACGTACCAAATTTCAGCCGGATCGGATAAAGTTTGCTTCTCTTAGAGAATGCGCAAACCAAATCTGGGGATCGCTTTATATGGGGGCTATACGTAAAAGTGGACCGATATGACCCATTTGCAATACCATCCGACCTACATCAATAACAACTATTTGTTCCACGTTTCAAGTCGATAACTTGTTTCGTTCGGAAGTAAGCGTGATTTCAACAGACGGACGGACGGACATGCTTAGATCGACTTAGAATTTCACCACGACCCAGAATATATATACTTTATGGGGTCTTAGAGCAATAATTCGATGTGTTACAAACGGAATGACAAAGTTAATATACCCCCCCATCCTATGGTGGAGGGTAAAAAAATAAAATAGTATAATGGTAGGTCTTAATAAATTTCTATAGTTTTCAAATCAATATTTGTTTCAATTACATTTTGAAATGATCGTCATAGTTTATGCAATCAAATTTTTACCATCATTGACAGCAAGTATAAATTTAGTTGAAATTTAACACAAAGTTTTTGTCTCTTTTTCACAATACTCCCTCAATTGGTATTCAATTGCATAATACTTCATGCATCATGCTTAAGAATGAACAACAACATGAAAACGACAAGCAAAAAAAACCAACCAACAAATTTTTCAAAATATCAAAGCTGCATTCATTAATAGAAATGCTATTTGAAAAAAAACTGAAATGCTTGTATTCACTTCGTATTCTGAAGGAAATTGTGGCTATTGCAGCGTAATTTAATAGGCCGCACACTCTGCAAATTAGACATAGAAAAGAGCACAAAGTGGAGTACTTCATTAACATTTAATGGCATCGTGCACCTACACTTTCATCGTTTTTAGTATCATCACAAAAACCAGAGTGTTGTGATTTAGTGCATCCTCTAGTTGAAATTGCCCTAATGCTTGCTCGGAGGCGAAAACATTGTTTGGAATACAATCTCCATAAAATCACTCGAAAAAAAATAATTTAGTTTTTGTTCTGAATGAAAAGTAGAAATACTAAATTAAAATTTGTAAAAACCAATTCTTATAAAAAGGAACTCAAGCTGAAATTAGAAAAAAAAATAAATTTTAATTTTAAATTTTTATTTTTATTTTTATTTCATGTTATTATATTTTATTTTTATTTATTTATTGACTTTTTTATTTTATTTTTAATTTTTTTTTATTCGTATATTATCATTTCATTTTTGAGTGTATACATAGACCCACATTTTGCAATTCTTGGCATGAGTCTGTACTGACATTTGTGTTTACTTTTTGCTCTCTAGAGTTGAGGTTCCATTAATTCCCTTGAACTACACTCAGGTTACAACATCAACAATACGACAGAAAAAAAAAGAACTAGAAACGACAACAACAACAACAACAACAACAACAACAACAACAGCAGCAAACAAAAAGAAGTACAAATAACCATACACACATGCCGGGCGACTGGCGACTTTTATTGAAAGAATAAATCCCTCAAAGAAGACCAAAATTCAGTCGTTGCGAGAAAAATAGTTATAGGGAACTGGGTAAGGCGGAAAAGGGGTATATAAACCATGCATTTATCCAATGCTAAAGCATCAATGGCACATTGAGGCAAGCGGCTAGCCATAAGCCATCAAGAAACAACGGCTGATGAAAGCCCGCAACCATGAGCCATAAGCACACATTAAAAAATGGACAAATTGTGGTTAGCAGAAGCTATGATGGGCCCATTGACAAGTGAGTGAAAAGTGGACAATATTACAAGAAAATATATATTTATAAATATATCGCATAAGCGTGGTAAAGAACTATAGGATAAAAATAGTTTGGGTTTTTTGTTCTCAAATGTTGCACACAAAAATATGTCGTTTTAAAAACGACGTAGTGATGAAAGATACTCATACTCTCAACAATAATGGAGTTATTATATATAATAATAATAACTCCAATAGATATATCTATTGCGAATGTGTGTGTGAGTGTGTGTAATGTAAACTCAATTTAACGCTCTCTTTAAGATAACCTATGTTTATAAATTCCTAACGGTTTATGTAATACGTGGTTTAGCATTGAGTCATACAGCTTGATTAATCACTAATTTTAGAGAGACATTTTGTTTTTGCATTATTATCAGAATATGAGATTGCAACATATGTGCTAAATATTTTAGCATGAGTCTCTTAATTTTTAATACATACTACTCTCCAAAACCAAGCCATGTCATCCATGGTAATATCATCCCTGCTTAGTTTACTCTCACACTAACACATATTTATAATGTGTATATGGACTTTTGCTTGATATAATACCGGACATTTTATTTATTTAGTTGCGGCAAACATTGTTTTTGTTATTGTCCGTTGCTGCACTTCATTTGTTTGGCTGGCATGGTCTGGTCTCTTCTCTTAGCATTGGTTCAATTCAAATACAACGTGTATCGCTATAACTCAGGTTCTTTGTAATACAATTTACATATGTACATAGGTTGAGTGCAAACAAAACTTGTAACAATTGTACCGGTGGCATCGGATACAAATTTTGTTGTAGTTGTCGCCATTATTGTGCTTGTGTTGAAAGTGTCGCGTACAATGTTTGTGACCGCAAATAAAGTTTTGTTTTTTAACCCAAAAAAGGAAAACTACAGAAAAACAAACTAGCAAAAAGTATGAAAAACTGAAACAATAACAATGAACACGACATATTTAAATTATCTCCATATAAAAAGGGATGTGCAGTTGTATGCAAAACTTTTCAGCGTATTTTTTTTTTTTTATTCTCTAGTAAAAATACAGGGCCGGAAAATGGGGGCCTTAGCTTTTTGAGAATTATTTATAAAAGTTTCTGTTAAAATGAAACCTATTATATTAAAAAAAAAAATCCAAATTAAGTTCCAAGAGCAACATGTTATTTTGGAAAGGGGGCCATGTAAAATATTTAACGCGATGATGTTGTTTTCTCGGAGAACATGTATATGTTTAACAATTAATCACAAATTTTAAACAATATTTTTTATATATTTTATTTTTATTTTTTTTTATTTCATATTTACTTTATTCTATTTTTAATTATTTTATTTATTTATTAGCATTTCGTTTTTGAGTGTATCTTAAATTATGTTTGTGATTTTGCAAAGCTTGTATATTTTTGACGAGAAAACAATTTTTTTTGCGACAAAACTGTTCCATTTTTTCCCGTTCAAAAATATCATTTTGTTCCAGAAACCTATTTGAGGTAATCATATTCCTTCTCTGCGTGCACACAAAAAAAAAATTTTCTGATTCAATCACGAAATTAATTGATCCAATTAATTTTTAATTGAAATGTCTTCAATCACAGAAATGATAGTATCAATGAAAAAATTAATTGAAGGTCAATTAAAAAGTTAATTGATCCAATTAAAAAATTAATTGATACTATTAATGTTGTGATTGATTTTTGTTTTAATTAAAAAAATTTGTTGAATCAATTAAATTTTTAATTGAATATTTTTTAATACTCAATTAAAATTTTAATTGGAAAAATTTTCGTGAAATTTTTTTGTGTGTGTATAGTTCATAAAAAAGGCCTCCATAATACTCCAGGATATTAATCGTAACCATACTCTAATCAACTACATGTCCATACAAGTTTATCAAGTGTGTCCGTTTAGCAATGAAAAAAAAATAGAGAGAAATAAAACAGAAGATATATCACATAAGTTTCGAATCGTATTATTATTGTAGGTTCAGTTCAAATTGAAAGAAAGAATAAAAAAACAACAACAACAAAACAATTTACAAATAAAATTCTGCAGCAATTTGTAGTTTACCCCCAATGCCATATGCAAGAATGGTACAGTGACTCAAGGTATTTAATTAAATTAAGAAAAAATAATTTTAAACTGTGAAAAAATTAAAATTCAATTTTAAAAATATTTCAAATTCAAATTAAAAAAAAAATATTTAAAATTTTAATTAAAACAAGTATATACGGCCGTAAGTTCGGCCAGGCCGAATCTTATGTAGCCTCCACCATGGATTGCTTAGAAACTTGTACTATAGACTGTCATCCACAATCGAATTACTTGGGTTGCGGTAACACTTGCCGATGGCAAGGTATCTTAAAACTTCTTAACACCGTCTTCTCAATTGTAAGTTTGTTTATACGGGGTATATATTAAACAAAACAAGTATATACGGCCGTAAGTTCGGCCAGGCCGAATCTTATGTACCCTCCACCATGGATTGCTTGAAACTTCTACGAAAGACTGTCATCCACAAATTTCAACTCACTCGGATGAAATTTGCTCCTCCAAGAGGCTCCAAAACCAAATCTCGGGATCGGTTTATATGGGGGCTATAAGTGATTATGGACTGATATGGACCACTTTTGGCATGGTTGTTAAATATCATATACTACCACCACGTACCAAATTTCAACCAGATCGGATGAATTTTGCTTCTCCAAAAGGCACCGGAGGTCAAATCTGGCGATCGGTTTATATGGGGCGATAGCTATATATAATTATGGACTGATAGGAACTAATTCCAGCATGGTTGTCGGATACCATATACTAACATCACGTACCAAATTTCAACCGAATGGGAAGAATTTTGCTCTTCCAAGGTGCTCCGGAGGTCAAATCTGGTGATCGGTTTATATGGGGCCAATATATATTTATGGACCGATATCGACCAATTTTTGCATGGGTGTTTGAGGACATATATTAACATCACGTACCAAATTTCAACTGAATCAGATGCATTTTGGTCTCTTGGTCTCTCCGGAGGTTAAATCTGGTGATCGGTTTATATGGGGCTATATAATTATGGACCGATATGGACCAATTAGAGACCATATATTAACGTCATGTACCAAATTTCAGCCGGATCGGATGAAATTTGCTTCTCTTAGAGACTCCGCAAGCCAAATCTGGGGATCGATTTATATGGGGGCTATATATAAATATGGACCGATGTGGACCAATTTTTGCATGGTTGTTAAAGACCATATACTAACACCCTGTACCAAATTTCAGCCGGATCGGATGAAATTTGCTTCTCTTAGACGCTCCGCAAGCCAAATCGGGGGATCGGTTTATATGGGGGCTATATGTACTTATGGACCGATGCGGACCAATTTTTGCATGGTTGTTAGAGACCATATATTAACACTATGTACCAAATTTCAGCCGGATCGGATGAAATTTGCTTCTCTTTGCGCAATCGCAAGCCAAATTTGGGGGTCCGTTTATATGGGGGCTATACGTAAAAGTGGACCGATATGGCCCATTTGGAATACCATCCGACCTACAT
This sequence comes from Haematobia irritans, assembly GCF_050003625.1. NCBI lineage: Eukaryota > Metazoa > Arthropoda > Insecta > Diptera > Muscidae > Haematobia > Haematobia irritans. The sequence continues at coordinate 140,615,778 of NC_134401.1, read as the reverse complement.
CAATAACAACTACTTGTGCCAAGTTTCAAGTCGATAGCTTGCTTCGTTCGGAAGTTAGCGTGATTTCAACAGACGGACCAACGGACATACTCAGATCGACTCTGAAGTTCACCACGACCCAGAATATATATACTTTATGGGGTCTTAGAGCAATATTTCGATGGGTTACAAACGGAATGACAAAGTTAATATACCCCATCCTATGGTGGAGGGTATAAAAACAAAAATAAATTTAAAATTCATATTTAAAAAAGGAAATTTAAATTGAAAATAAATAAAAAAAAAAAACAATAAATTTAAAATTATAAATAATATCTTCATAGTGTCTTTTATCTATTAAAACTGAACTCTAAAACCAATTTAACTTGAACGCAAAAAACTTCAAATTCAAATTAAAATAAAATTAAATCTACATTTAAACTAAAAAAAATTAAAATAAAAAAAATATATTTTTAACTATTAAACTAATTTCTCTTGAACAAAAAATAAAACAAAAATAAATTTAAAATTCAAGTTATAAAAAGGAAATTTAAATTCAAAATAAAAAAAATATTTAACATTTTATATAACATTTTCATAGTTTTTTTATTTATTAGAACTAAAATGATTATATTATATAAAATTACACAAAGTTATGTCACTGGAACTTAATTAAATTAATTTATACAAAATAACAATTTTTAACAATTAGAGAATACTGAACTAATAAATACTTATATGTTTTAATATCGAATGTCTTCAACAATTCTTTCTTTTTCATTTTTTTTTAATTTTGTCTTTTGATCCACTGTACCCATAGTTTCTATGTGATTCTTTATTCCAAGTCCATATATGATAGGAAACAGACCCATGCCAACGATTCATCGGCAACTGTGCCTTCCTGCATCGACCACAAACAAACTCTTCCAAGCAGGCATAATTTTGCGTATGTGCATATATTTATGGGCATTTAACATTAGGAAGCATTAAAGTAGAATTAGCTGCTACATTAGTGGTGAATATTAGAAATATTAGCACTTCCTTATTTGGTCACACTGTGGGAAATAGAAGGTGAAGAGAACCGTATGCCCCTCAATGGTATTAACTTTTGAATAAAATGGCAGTGAACTTTTACACTCAGCCACGCAGATTTTTTTTCAATGAATTTTGTGGGGTTTCAGACTTTTTAGTGTTTTGACCTTTTAACCATAACGGCGGAATGTTAATCGGTTACATGGTTCAAGTAGCATTTCCACCGGTAACGGATACGAAAGTTAAACAAAAGAATATAGAAATGTATGTTTTTTGCCATTAAGCGTTTTAAGTATTAAACAGTGGCAATTTGTATCCATATTGAAGCGAGATTCTATTCAGGTCATATATTAATATGACAATAGAAATGATTGTTCACGGACATTTTAATTTTGGCGTTAATCTATTTCATATTCATGAGAAAGCTAAATCTATAAAGTTCATAAAATTACATATTCTATTTAAACAGAATTTTCGATACAAATTTCATTTGAACGAAAATTTGCTTTAAAATGAAACTTTCTATAAAAATTCCATTTCAATGAAATTTTCTATAAAAATTCCATTTCAATGAAATTTTCTATAAAATTTCCATTTCAATGAAATTTTCTATAAGAATTCCATTTCAGTGAAATTGGGAGCCACCGTGGTGCAATGGTTAGCATACCCGCCTTGCATACACAAGCTCGTGGGTTCGATTCTTGCTTCGACCGAACACCAAAAAGTTTTTCAGCGGTGGATTATCCCACCTCAGTAATACTGGTGACATTTCTGAGGGTTTCACAGTTTCTCTAAGTGGTTTCACTGCAATGTGGAACGCCGTTCGAACTCGGCTATAAAAAGGAGGTCCCTTGTCATTGAACTTAACATGGAATCGGGCAGCACTCAGTGATAAGAGAGAAGTTCACCACTGTGGTATCGCAATGGACTGAATAGTCTAAGTGAAGCTGCCATCTAACCTAACTTAACCTTCAATAAAAATTGCATTTCATAGGAATTTTTCTATAAAAATTCAATTTCTTAAGAAATTTTCTATAAAAATTCCATTTCTTAAGAAATTTTCTATAAAAATTCCATATCGATGAAATTTTCTATAAAAATTCTATTTCAATGAAATTTTCTATAAAAATTCCATTTCAATAAAATTTTCTATAAAAATTCCATTTCTTAAGAAATTTTCTATAAAAATTTCATTTGAATAAAATTTTCTATAAAAATCCCATTTCAATGAAATTTTCTATAAAAATTCCATTTCAATAAAATTTTCTATAAAAATTCCATTACAATGAAATTTTCTACAAAAATTCCATTTCAATGAAATTTTCTATAAAAAATCCATTTCAATGAAATTTTATATAAAAATTCCATTACAATGAAATTTTATATAAAAATTCCATTACAATGAAATTTTCTATAAAAATTTCATTTGAATGAATTTTTCTATAAAAATTTCATTTGAATGAAATTTTCTATAAAAATTCAATTTCTTAAGAAATTTTCTATAAAAATTTCATTTGAATAAATTTTTCTATAAAAATTCCATTTCTTAAGAAATTTTCTATAAAAATTTCATTTGAATAAAATTTTCTATAAAAATTCCATTTCATAGGAATGCTTCTATAAAAATTCCATTACAATGAAATTTTCTATAAAAAATCCATTTCAATGAAATTTTCTATAAAAAATCAATTTCAATGAAATTTTCTATAAAAATTCCATTACAATGAAATTTTCTATAAAAATTCCATTTCAATGAAATTTTCTATAAAAATTCCATTTCAATGAAATTTTCTATCAAAATTCCATTTCAATAAAATTTTCTATAAAAATTCCATTACAATGAAATTTTCTATAAAAATTCCATTTCAATGAAATTTTCTATCAAAATTCCATTTCAATAAAATGTTCTATAAAAATTCCATTACAATGAAATTTTCTATAAAAAATCCATTTCAATGAAATTTTCTATAAAAATTCCATTTCAATGAAATTTTCTATAAAAATTCCATTTCAATGAAATTTTCTATAAAAATTCCATATCGATGAAATTTTTTATAAAAATTCCATTTCAATGAAATTTTCTATAAAAATTCCATTACAATGAATTTTTCTATAAAAATTTCATTTGAATGAAATTTTCTATAAAAATTCCATTTCTTAAGAAATTTTCTATAAAAATTTCATTTGAATAAAATTTTCTATAAAAATTCCATTTCAATGAAATTTTCTATAAAAATTTCATTTGAATAAAATTTTCTATAAAAAAATCCATTACAATGAAATTTTCTATAAAAAATCCATTTCAATTAAATTTTCTACAAAAATTCCATTTCAATGAAATTTTCTATAAAAATTCCATTTCAATTAAATTTTCTATAAAAATTCCATTTCAATGAAATTTTCTATAAAAAAAATTCATTTCAACGATATTTTCTATAAAAATTCCATATCGATGAAATTTTCTATAAAAAATCCCTGTCAATGATGCAATGGTTAGCATACCCGCCTTGCATACACAAGGTCGTGGGTTCGATTCTTGCTTCGACCGAACCCCAAAAAGTTTTTCAGCCGTGGATATTCCCACCTCAGTAATACTGGTGACATTTCTGAGGGTTTCACAGTTTCTCTAAGTGGTTTCACTGCAATGTGGAACGCCGTTCGAACTCGGCTATAAAAAGGAGGTCCCTTGTCATTGAACTTAACATGGAATCGGGCAGCACTCAGTGATAAGAGAGAAGTTCACCACTGTGGTATCGCAATGGACTGAATAGTCTAAGTGAAGCTGCCATCTAACCTAACTTAACCTTCTATAAAAATTGCATTTCATAGGAATTTTTCTATAAAAATTCCATTTCTTAAGAAATTTTCTATAAAAATTCCATTTCTTAAGAAATTTTCTATAAAAATTTAATTTGAATAAAATTTTCTATAAAAATTCCATTTCATAGGAATTTTTCTATAAAAATTCCATTTCTTAAGAAATTTTCTATAAAAATTTCATTTGAATAAAATTTTCTATAAAAATTCCATTACAATGAAATTTTCTATAAAAAATCCATTTCAATGAAATTTTCTATAAAAAATCCATTTCAATGAAATTTTCTATAAAAATTCCATTTCAATGAAATTTTCTATAAAAATTCCATTACAATGAAATTTTCTATAAAAAATCCATTTCAATGAAATTTTCTATAAAAATTCCATTTCAATGAAATTTTCTATAAAAATTCCATTACAATGAAATTTTCTATAAAAATTTCATTTGAATGAAATTTTCTATAAAAATTCCATTTCAATGAAATTTTCTATCAAAATTCCATTTCAATGTAATTTTCTATAAAAATTCCATGTTAATGAAATTTTCTATAAAAAAAATCAATTTCAACGATATTTTTTATAAAAATTAAATTCAAATGGAATTAACTATAAAAATTTCCTTTGAATAAAATTGCCTATAAAGGTAAAATTTCAATGAATTTTTTTTAAATAAATCCATTTGTTTAGAAAATTTCATTTTCCATTTCAATGAAATTTTCTATAAAAATGTTTCATTACAATAATTTTTATACCCTCCACCGAAGGAATGACAAATCTAATATATGGTTTTTTCTGCCACATTTTTACTTAAAAAACGCCGTTTTTTAACCTTTTTAAGTCGCCAACATCCAAACTACTTACCCGATTTGAAAATTTTCTGAGAATGAGTTGTAGACGGCTCAATTTTCTTTAAGTTGAGTAGTAGTAGGATCAAATAGGTCAAAGAGATATGCTCAAAATTGTAAGTGTACCTCCAAAAATTAAAAAAAAAGTTCAAAAATTTGTATCTCGAAAACCAATCGACAGAAAATGTTTTAAAACTCATTTTCGTGTTTAGTAGGTCAAAATCAATCAGAACAATTAGGCTAGAACCAATTCACAAAACGACTGTTGGCTAGTGTTATATATAACACCCATTTAAACCAATCCCCAGATTTGACCTCCGGAGCTCTTGGAGGAGCAAAATTCATCCGATACGGTTGAAATTTGGTACTTGGTGGTAGTATATGATATTTAACAACCATGCCAAAAGTGGTCCATATCAGTTCATAATCATATATAGCCCCCATAGAAACCGATCCCGAGATTTGGTTTTGGAGCCTCTTGGAGGAGGAAATTTCATCCGAGTCAGTTGAAATTTGGTACATTGTGCTAGTATATGGCCGCACACAACCATGCCAAAATTGGTCCATATCGGTCTGCAGATATATATTGCCGATCCCCAAAAATAATCTACCAAAATTTTATTTCTATAGTATATTTTATCAAAATTTTATTACTATAGAAAATTTTGTCAACATTTTATTTCTATAGAAAATTTTGTATAAATTTTATTTCTATAGAAAATTTTGTATAAATTTTATTTCTATAGAAAATTTTGTCAAAATTTCATTTCTATAGAAAATTTTGTCAAAATTTTATTTCTATAGAAAATTTTGTCAAAATTTCATTTCTATAGAAAATTTTGTCAAAATTTTATTTCTATAGAAAATTTTGTCAAACTGAATTATATACGTATTTTGAAGACGGTGTTAAGAAGTTTTTTGTTCCTAGTTTTTATTATTATTATTCCTATATATGCTATAATTATTTTTAGAAAGATATGTGTATTTATTTAAGCTAAAGCAGCACATTGCTTTCGATTAACCTTAATTTCTTTGTATAAACTCTCAATAAAATAACAATAGAAAATAACAGAATGTCGATCATTAGGTGAATAGACAACTGAACAATCGGGTTGGATTGGTGATGCACCATCATCATCACTTCACATTGAAGTGTGTCCGCCTGTCGGTCGTCATTCGACAGCTGTCTCGCCAATTTACTCTGTGAAGAGGGAGTCATTTGCATGGCTCACTGATTTCGAAGAGAAAATGCAATTGGAATTTTGTGTTGTTTAAATTGCAGGCATTGTTTGATTTTGTGATGGCTGCTTGTTTGACAAATGCTTGTTAAAATCAACTTCCAACTCAAGTTTTATGTAATTTTCCTCTTCACCCTCATCCTCGCCAGGGATCCCTTAATGCACAAGTGCACATTACATACAACTAGTAGCAGGTAATACAAAGCAACACCGTTTCATTCACTCTAAGAAGATACTAATTGGATTATTTAGGTTAACTTCAATAATGCCAACCAACTACCGAAGCCATCACAACCACCACCACCCCCTAATTCCTCACCGCAAATGTTACTCAACGAAGCCATTGAAGGTAAATGACACGTTGCAAATTGAGTTTGTGGCAAGTACTTGAAGAAATGACACTTATTCACACATGTATGGGAAAGGTATGTGCGGGGTATTTGCAATTTAGGAAATAAGAAATTTCTTCAAGATGATTTTTTATTAAAAAAAAACTTTCATTCAAATAAAATCTTCAACGAAAATTTCGCCCAAATTTAATTTTTCCAGTAAATTTCATCTAAATGAAATTTGAATAGCAACCCAAATCTAAATAAAATTTGGATACAATTTTCTATGAAAATTAAATAAAAATTTCATATAAAATTTCATATAAATTTTCAAATAAAAAGACCTATTTTCTATTTTGCCTTCTATTTTTTAAATTGCTCGCAATTCCATCATAACAATAATTGAAAAAATTAGAGCAACATTTCAATGAATGAGCATTGGTTGATTGATTGACTCTGATGGTGGTTGCGACGGAGGAATGCATTTCAAAAGGCAATAAATCAGACTATGGCGGTCTTCACGCATCATTTCCAATTTTGTAAAACAAAAAAACTAAATGCATCATATTTTTGTATCATTTTATTTCTTTGCTTTGTTTAAGGCAAGAAGAGCAGTTTATTTTTGTTTTTACAAAAGTTGATTGTTCTCTATCGTATTATTGCACATATTGTAACATATGGTTGATTATTGCTGTATTCACCATGGACAAGAGAGAGAGAAAGGGGAAGAGAATAATATTGGCAATAATGAATGAGCAATTTAATTTCAATAAGATATGGCTGCTCCACGTTTGCTAATATGACTCCGCTAGCCAAATGTCGATGATGACGTAAAATTGATGATGAATAAGTAATGAGACACAGAAAGAGAGTGAGAGAGTTTCATATAAAAGAAGCTACATATATAACAATACAATTTTTATTTTAGAGTATGCATGTATACACTCAAACTCCTTTTTTGTGCTTTATTCCAAGCTATTTTAGAGTTTTGTATCGTTATTTCATTCAGAGTCAGGTGGCTGTAACAAAACGGGGCGAGGGTATGTTATGTATCCTCGAGTTCACATATTGACCTGATTTTGTTGTCAGTGTTTTCTGTGTGTGTTTTGTTTTTTTTTTTTGCTATCCATTTTGGATAAAGCCTTTGCCTACTCTAGCCACTCGAGTAGAATGTATAAATGAACAATTTAAAATGTGTAGCTTTTTTAATTAAATTTATGTTTCAGAATATCGTAACATGCTGAAATGTTTTCGACAGCTTCCTATATATGTTTTTTTTTTTTTCTTTTTTTTATATTTATTGCGAAACACAAATCATAATTTTATTGGAATTATGAAAAACTGTTCATTCATATCTATTTTCAAACTGACAGAAATGAGCTTCTGGCATTTTGAGATTTTAATTTTTTAAATCGGTTTTTAGCTGTGCAGTCAGTCCAAAACAAGTGGTGGGATTTGTGTTTTATTGGGAGGAAATTAAATGTCAAACTTTAAATAAAAAATTAAAAAAAAAAAAACGTTTATCCCAATATAAAAAGAAGGAGAGCAATATCATACGTGGTAATACGACTCTCTGTGTGAGTGAGAGAGTAAGATAAGTTTTGTAAATTTACAATATAGTAATAGAAACTCAGCTCTCAGATGCTCGGATGCTACGGTGATGCATAATTGCCATAAATGGTGTGTTAAGCTCAGGGATGGAAAATGCAGTACTATAGTACTTTTTTCAATACTTTTTCACCCTGGTCAGTACCTTTTGTGTAGACATTTTATGGTACATGAGTTTTGACAAAATATTTTAATTTTTTGAGTCTTAATTGCTACTAATCTTTTAAAATTCGGCAAAAACAGACAAGGTAATGCGGGAAGAAAATATCGATTTTGTAAAAGCCATAGTCAAAAACACGATTTTATTGAATTTCAAGACTGTTTTAGTCGAAAAGTATGTGATCCTATATTACGCTTCCACACGAACACTTTATAGATAAGAAGTTATCGATCGCATACTAATATAATGCGAAGCACGATCGAAATCTGAAACAAAAATAATCTACCAAGATTTGGAGATAATCTTACCCAAAAAAATATTATTTTGCAAAAATTTATTTCTTCAGAAAGTTTTGTCAAAATTTTATTTCTACAGAAAATTTTGTCAAAATGTTATTTCTATAGAAAATTTTGTCAAATTTTATTTTATTAGAAAAGTAGTAAAGTTTTGTCAAAATTTTATTTCTACAGAAAATTTTGTCAAAATTTTATTTCTATAGAAAATTTTGTCAAAATTTTATTTCTATAGAGGATTTTGTAAAAATTTTATTTCTTTAGAAAATTTCGTCAAAATTGTAAAGTTTTGTCAAAATTTTGTTTCTACAAAAAATTTTGTTAAAATTTTATTTCTATAGAAAAAATTTGTCAACATTTTATTTCTATAGAGGATTTTGTTAAAAAATTTATTTCTTTAGAAAATTTCGTCAAAATTTTTTTTCGTTAGAAAATTTCGTCAAAATTGTGTTTCTATAAATAATTTTGTCAAAATTTTATTTCTTTAGAAAATTTCGTCAAAATTTTATTTTATTAGAAAATTTCGTCAAAATTGAAAAGTTTTGTCAAAATTTTATTTCTATGGAAGATTTTGTAAAAAAATTTATTTCTATAGAAAATTTTGTCAAAATTTTATTTCTTTAGAAAATTTCGTCAAAACTTTATTAGAAAATTTCGTCAAAATTGTAAAGTTTTTTTCAAAATTTTATTTCTACTGCAAATTTTGTTACAATTTTATTTCTATAGAAAATGTTGTCAAAATTTTATTTCTATAGAAAATTTTGTCAAAATTTTATTTCTATAGAAAATTTTGTCAATATTTTATTTCTATAGAAAATTTTCTCAAAATTTTATTTCTTTAGAAAATTTCGTCAAAATTTTATTTCTTTCGAAAATTTCGTCAAAATTGTAAAGCTTTGTTAAAATTTTATTTCTTCAGAAAATTTTGTCAAAATTTTATTTCTATAGAAACTTTTGTCAAAATTTTATTTCTTTAGAAAATTTCGTCAAAATTTTATTTTATTAAAAAATTTCGTCAAAATTTTATTTCTATAGAAAATTTTGTTAAAATTTTATTTCTATAGAAAATTTTGTAAAAATTTTATTTCAAAAGAAGATTTTGTAAAAATGTTATTACTTTGGAAAATTTCGTCAAAATTTTATTTCGTTATTGTTGTTTTTGATCTCAGCTTAAAGCCATGCATTGACTAAACTACAAGTGTAGAGGAAAAGTATGTTTGTCAAATTTATTTGGGCAAAGCCCTATAGACTGCAAGATGGTTGGATGTACAGCTGTTTCGGAATTACCACATTCCTCTTCAGCATCCTCTACTTGCAGCAAAACTATCAACTAATTATCAGAATAAATTCGGGTAATTCACTCAACCCAAAGTGAAATACACTTGAACCTTCCGAAAAAGGGTTTAATAGTCGGCTACTGCCTAAACAAATTTGCAAGCATATCTCTTTTCCTTTGCCAAACTCAAATCATCGATTGTATATAGTTTTATTTCTTTAGAAAATTTCGTCAAAATTGTAAAGTTTTGTTAAAAATTTATTTCTTCAGAAAATTTCATCAAAATTTTATTTTATTAGAAAATTTCTTCAAAATTTATTTTATTAGAAAATTTCGTCAAAATTTTAAAGTTTTTGTCAAAATTTTATTTCTACAGAAAATGTTGTTAAAATTTTATTTCTACAGAAAATTTTGTTAAAATATTATTTCTATAGAAAATTTTGTCAAAATTTTATTTCTATAGGAGATTTTGTCTAAATTTTATTTCTATAGAAGATTTTGTCAAAATGTTATTTCTTTGGAAAATTTCGTCAACGTTTTAGTTCTTTAGAAAATTTTGGCAACGTTTTTTTTTTTACTTTAGAAAATTTTGTCAAAATTTTATTTCTATAGAAAATTGTGTCACAATTTTATTTCTATAAAAATTTTGTCAAAATTTTATTTCTATAGAAAATGTTTTCAAAATTTTGTGTTTATTTATCTACAGAAAATTTATGAATTCTACCAACTGTGGAAATCGAGATTACAATACTACGGTAGTCTTTGTAATTGGATATAAAATTAAAAAAAAAAATATTTAAAAGTGAGGAGTTGACAAACAAAATTTTATTCGCTTTAAAATTCAGTCTAAAGGAGCTCTTGACAATAATCTTCAAATTTTATTTGCTTTAAAATTCAGTCTAAAGGAGCTCTTGACAATAATCTTCGAATGGAATTTTTATTGAAATTTAGTTAAAAGTACTTTTTTGCTCAAAAAATACCTTTTTTTATTTTTTTTAAAATTGTATTTTCCATTCCTGGTTAAGCTTTATGCCGTGGCGACTTTGTTGCAGAGAGTGAAAGATTGTACTCACGAGGGAGTACTCATGAAGGAAAATATACCGAAATCTCACTCATATTGTATTCAATCATAGACTATGAATTATATAGATGGTTAAAAAAATTGCTACCAAACCCGTGAGTAAACGAAATTCAATTTTGTGCGGATTTTCCCGAGAGCACAATTTTTTATTCTCTAGTTTCCATACAAAAATCAATTATATCTTCTCCGTAACAATATTCTACACCAACAAAGATTCAATGGATTTTGAGAAACTTACATCTGATTCATATCACATTTCCCAAATCCACTTTAAGTAGTTTTTTGGTGTCATTTGCCTTATAAAAAAGGGACTCCAAATCCACGTTTAGTAGATTTCGAATAGGCTATTGCCATACTGCAATACTCACACAATGAAATGTTAATGTTTACGTACCTGTAAGAGAAAGAGAAAAGTAGACTTAATTAGAACAAGAGAGTATAAAGTTAAGTTAGGCTATTGAGCATTCTTTGTTAAATAAAAGGAAATTCGTAGTAAACGTAATTCATTCATCTCCAATGAGATTAATTTACACAATTTAGAGCATTAAAACAAAAGATAATAAGTTTTTCTGACACTAAACTATTTTTGTTAAGGACAAATAAAGTGCAATTTGTAAGGCTATCCACAGATCAAAGTTAACAGTTATTTTTGTGAGAATAACATGCCAATAAAATGAGATATCTCTCAATGTAATAATAGAAATGAGATGCACAAAATTATTATTATGTTTGAGAGATAACCATAGTGATTGATATACATATATATGAAACCAATTAACTTACGTTAACATGAGAAGTAACATAGATACAAAATAACATTTAATGAGAAACTTAACATAAAATAAAAAAATAATAATGCTAGTCGTACGATCATGGTTTTAATTAGCACGGCTACATTTGTTTACCAGAAAGCTGAATCGATTAACTTTTCCCTGCTTATATGAAATTCGTTTTCACTTCTTTCTCTCAGAGAGAAGAGTGTGAAGAGAACAATTCTTTATCAAATACCAAAGAGTACTTATCGGCGAGAGCCTAGGCTTTAATATAGATGTGACGGGGGTATATGAATATTTGTCGTCGCATATGCTATTATAATTATTATATTTTCATCCCTCAAGTGTTTTGCACAAACAATACGAGTGATAAAAACCTTGGATGTTGCAATAGCCAAAACGACTTTTCAAAGTTTTATGAATCACCAGTTGAAAAGGATTTATGAAAAGCCTCATCTTACGAAAGCATTTCATAGAACCAATCCAAAGTCATTATTAAATTTCGAACTTCAAAATTAATTTCTTGTCACAATACTCATATCTTGGAATGCAATGTTGTGGATTTTCCAATTGGCAACATCAATTTAGTCTCTATCAATACCTTAAGCTATGACATTTTGAAAATATTGAACTTTCTGGGTCAACAATTAGCAATATTATCTGAATAGGTACATTAGACTAAACATGCGTATAGACCTACAAACTTACACTCGCACACACACACACACACACATTTGACCCAGATACATTCATAATGGCAATAAATAAAAATGTTGTTGACATTATCCATTCCACCCCAAAAGACTTAATAATGATAATAGATAATAATTTAGCAATCATGTATTACCAGGCGACAATTGCCTATGAGTTTATCGAGAGAGATACTCGTCGTATCATACCAAGCGTAAAGCCTAATATATAAGCATATGTTAAACATTTCACAAGTATATTAGGCACCTTTGATAACCCCCTTTATTTTTGGAGGAAATAAAATAAACATTATGGGGGAGGGAAAAGAGAATACCAACCCTCCATAAAACACAATACTGGTGCACGGTTGCCACAGTTGGTGGAATTCTACCAAAAATGATAGATTTTTTACTGTTTGGTAGATTAATAGAATTCATGATGTTTTGGTAGATTTTGCAAATTATTCAAAAATGTTGACAAAATTTTCTATAGAAATAAAATTTCGACAAGATTTTCTATAGAAAAAAAAAATTGAGAAAATTTTTTATAGAAACAAAATTTTGAAAAAAATTTCTATAGAAATCAAATACTGACAAAATTTTGTATAGTAATAAAATGTTGACAAAATTTTAGTTTTATAGGAATAAAATTTTGACAAAATTTTCTACAGAAATAAAATTTTGACAAAATTCTATTTCTATAGAAATAAAATCTTGACAAAATTTGCTATAGAAATAAAATTTTGACAAAATTTTCAATAGAAATACAATTTTGACAAAATTTTCTATAGAAATAAAATTTTGACAAAATTTTCTATAGAAATAAAATTTTGACAAAATTTTCTATAGAAATACAAAATTGACAAAAAAAATATTTTCTATAGAAAAAAAAATTGACAAAGTTTTCTATAGAAATAAAATTTTGGCAAAATAATACATAAATAAAATGTTGACAAACTTTTCTATAGAAATAAAATTTTGACAAAATCTTCTATAGAAATAACATTTTGACAAAATCTTCTATGGAAATAAAATTTTGCCAAATGTTCTATAGAAATACAATTTTGACAAAATTTTCTATAGAACAAAAATTTTGACAAAATTTTCTATAGAAATAAAATTTTGACAAAATTTTTAATAGAAATACAATTTTGACAAAAAAAAAATTGACAAAATTTTCTATAGAACTAATATATTGACAAATTAATTCATAAATAATTTTTTTTATTAAAATTTTCTATAGAAATAAAATTTTGACAAAATTTTCTATAGAAATAAAACTTTAAGAAAATTTTGCTATAGAAATAAAATTTTGACAAAATTTGCTATAGAAATAAAATTTTGACAAAATTTGCTATAGAAATAATATATTGACAAAATTAATTCATAAATAAAATTTTTTACAAAATTGTCTATAGAAATAAAATGTTGACAAAATGTTCTATAGAAATAAAACTTTGACAAAATGTTTCTATAGAAATAAAATTTTGACAAAATTTTCTATAGAAATAAAATTTTGACAAAATGTTCTATAGAAATAAAATTTTGAAAAAATTTTCTATAGAATAAATTTTTGACGAAAATTTTCTCTATAAATAAAATGTAGACAAAATTTGCTATAGAAATAAAATTTTGACAAAATTTGCTATAGAAATAATATATTGACAAAATTAATTCATAAATAAAATTTTTTACAAAATTTTCTATAGAAATAAAATGTTGACAAAATTTTCTATAGAAATAAAACTTTGACAAAATTTTGCTATAGAAATAAAATTTTGACAAAATTTTCTATAGAAATAAAATTTTGACAAAATTTTCTATAGAAATAAAATTTGGACAAAATTTTTAATAGAAATACAATTTTGACAAAATAAAATTTTGACAAAATTTTCTATAGAAATAAAATTTTGACTAAATTTTCTATAGAAATAAAATTTTGCAAATATTTTCTCGATAAATAAAATGTAGACAAAATTTGCTATAGAAATAAAATTTTGACAAAATTTGCTATAGAAATAATATATTGACAAAATTAATTCATAAATAAAATTTTTTACAAAATTTTCTATAGAAATAAAATTTTGACAAAATGTTCTATAGAAATAAAACTTTGACAAAATGTTTCTATAGAAATAAAATATATAAAAAATGTAGACAAAATTTGCTATAGAAATAAAATTTTGACAAAATGTTCTATAGAAATAAAACTTTGACAAAATGTTTCTATAGAAATAAAATATATAAAAAAATGTAGACAAAATTTGCTATAAAAATAAAATTTTGACAAAATTTGCTATAGAAATAAAATTTTGACAAAATTTGCTATAGAAATACTATATTGACAAAATTAATTCATAAATACATTTTTTTTTACAAAATTTTCTATAGAAATAAAATTTTGACAAAATTTTCTATAGAAATAAAACTTTGACAAAATTTTGCTATAGAAATAAAATTTTGACAAAATTTTCTATAGAAATAAAATTTTGCAAAAATTTTCTCTATAAATAAAATGTAGACAAAATTTGCTATAGAAATAAAATTTTGACAAAATTTGCTATAGAAATAATATATTGACAAAATTAATTCATAAATAAATTTTTTTACAAAATTTTCTATTGAAATAAAATTTTGCAAAAATATTCTCTATAAATAAAACGTAAACAAAATTTTCTATAGAAATAAAATTTTGACAAAATTTGCTATAGAAATAATATATTGACAAAATTAATTCATAAATAAAATTTTTTACAAAATTTTCTATAGAAATAAAATTTTGACAAAATTTTCTATAGAAATAAAATTGTGACAAAATTTTTAATAGAAATACAATTTTGACAAAATAAAATTTTGACAAAATTTTCTATAGAAATAATATATTGACAAAATTAATTCATAAATACATTTTTTTACAAAATTTTCTATAGAAATAAAATTTTGACAAAATTTTCTATAGAAATAAAACTTTGAGAAAATTTTGCTATAGAAATAAAATTTTGACAAAATTTTCTATAGAAATAAAATTTTGACAAAATTTTCTATAGAAATAAAATTTTGACAAAATTTTATATAGAAATAAAATTTTGCAAAAATTTTCTCTATAAATAAAATGTAGACAAAATTTGCTATAGAAATAAAATTTTGACAAAATTTGCTATAGAAATAATATATTGACAAAATTAATTCATAAATAAAATTTTTTACAAAATTTTCTATTGAAATAAAATTTTGCAAAAATATCCTCTATAAATAAAATGTAAACAAAATTTTCTATAGAAATAAAATTTTGACAAAATTTGCTATAGAAATAATATATTGACAAAATTAATTCATAAATAAAATTTTTTACAAAATTTTCTATAGAAATAAACCTTTGACAAAATTTTGCTATAGAAATAAAATTTTGACAAAATTTTCTATAGAAATAAAATTTTGACAAAATTTTCTATAGAAATAAAATTTTGACAAAATTTTCATAGATATAAAATTTTGACAAATTAAGATTTTTTTGTTTGGTATTTTTTTAGTAAAATTTTCTCAAAATTTTGGTAGATTATTTTGGTCTTGAGTGGCAACCCTGTACTGGGGTCTAAAAAATTTTAAGCACATTTTTTGATATCAATAGATTTGCATTTTTGGGAGGGGTTCTATAGAGGGAAGGCAAGGGAACAAAAACGAGATAATGATAATGATAAAGTTAAGGCAAATAAGAAGGGAAGGACCGAAGATTACAGGGTGACTGGAATGTAATGCATTTTTTTTATTTTATTGTTCAAAAGCAAAAAAATCTCGGAAATAAAATCAAATTTTAGAATCATTTTAGAATAGTGGAGAATTTAATAATTAATTTCTTTCATTGTACTAGAATTTAATTTGTTTCACATATTTCTATCTAATATTTTAACTTCTTTACTTTATTGTATAAACACACTTGAAAATATTTTACGATAAGCAAAAGCCAAACAAACAAAATTCGAACTGGGGAAAAAAACAATTCTGGCTAAATATCAACATGAACATGAAAATCCCAATTTCCATGTTTTCGATTTTCTCAATGGGGGAAACAAGTATGACGATGATGGGTCGAATAGCACCGGTTTAGCCGAATGGTGGTCTTCACATTTATTGGTATTATGCCAATTTCAATATTCATAGATAAGTTTAACTAAGAGAATACCAGAAGGCAGACACGATACACATACGTTCCTAGAAAAAAACAAAAACCACAATAAAAAATATTTTCCCGGATCGAAATCATATATGTACAAGCAAATGAGCAGAGGGTAATGCATTACACAAGGGCCATTAGATATGTCTGTATTTTTTGGAGCAGGCTTAACATGGCAGAAAAAAAATGATAATACATCATCCCACAAAAAAATGCAATTTTGATTAATGAGAATAGGGGACCAACTATCAGCATTAGAAATTGGCCCAAGTTTACACATTAAATTGCCGGGTAAAATTTGGTTTCTGTTTTGAGATTTTCTCCCTCTTCCAAGATAATGGAAAAACAATAAATTTTCATTGACCCATAAAGTTTAGGAAACTCAGCGATTTTTTTTTTTCAAAAATAACCATGCAGTTTTAATGCTTCAACTTTGTAATACAATATAATTTTATAGTTTTTGTTTTCACCAATAAAAATTAAAGAGTTTTCAATTCCATATGGTTCAAGTAAATTATGAGCAAATATCCATATGAGATTTGTCATAGTTTGTATTTAAATGTGTTTGTATGTGTACTCGTATATGCCTATAAATTAACTCGGATCACCCACAGTAATCCATAGTAAATCCAAATGGTCATTGTCAACCATCATCAGCATCAAAGTGAAATGAGTGTTGAATCGTTCATGCATTAAATCCTAATAAAGAAAGCAAAAACACTTCGTTACGCTTTTTTGAGATTTATTGGTACATAGGGATTTTTGCTATTGAGTCATAGAGAAAAATGCAAATCAGGAGCATATTTAGAAGCAAAATGGTGTCATCAAAAAAATCAAAAATTTATGAAAGTACATTTTAATCGGGAGCAGTTTCGCTGTAGTAACGATTACACTTGTATGTCACTTTTATGAAATAATAATAAAATGTTGACAAAATTTTCTATACAAATAAAATTTTAAAAACTAAACTTTTTAGAAAATTTTCTAAAGAAATGAAATGTTGACAAAATCTTCTATACACAAAAATATTTTGACAAGTTTTTCTACAGAAATAAAATTTTGACAAAATTTTCCATATGGAAATAAAATTTTGACCAAATTTTCCATATAGAAATAAAATTTTTAAAAAATTTTCTATAGAAATAAAATTTTGACAAAATTTTTTTATAGAAATAAATTTTTGACAAATATTTCTATGGAAATACAATTTTGACACAAATTTCTATAGAAATAAAATGTTAGCAAAATTTTCTATAGAAATAAAATTTTGGCAAAATTTTCTATAGATATACAATTTTGGCAAAATTTTCTATAGAAATAAAATTTTGACAAAATTTTCTAGAGAACTATAACTTTGCCAAAATTTTCTATAGAATTAAAATTTTGACAAAATTTTCTATAGAAATAAAATTTTGACAAAATATTCTATAGAAATAAAATTTTGACAAAATTTTCTATAGAAATAAAATTTTGACTAAATTTTCCATAGAAATAAAATTTTGACAAAATTTTTCCAAAGAAATAAAATTTTGACAAAATTATATATAGAAATAAATTTTGACAAAAAATTTCTATAGAAATGAAATTTTGGCAAAATTTTCTATAGAAATAAAATTTTGGCAAAATTTTCTATAGATATAAAATTTTGGCAAAATTTTCTATAGAAAAAACATGTTAACAAAATTTTCTATAGAAATAAAATTTTGACTAAATTTTCTATATGGAAATAAAATTTTGACCAAAGCTTCCATATACAAATAAAATGTTGAAAAAATTTTCTATAGAAATAAAATTTTGACAAAATTTTTTCATAGAAATACATTTTTGGCAAATCTTTCTATAAAAATACAATTTGGACACAATTTTTATAGAAATAAAATTTTGCCAAAGTTATCTATCGAAATAAAATTTTGACAAAATTTTCTATAGAAATAAAGTTTTGACAAAATTTTTTATAGATATAAATTTTTGTTGAAATTTTCTATAAAAATAAAATTTTGTTAAAATTTTCTATAGAAATAAAATTTTGGCAAAATTTTCTATAGAAATAAAATGTTGACAAAATTTTCTATAGAAATAAAATTTTGACAAAATTTTCTATAGAAATAAATTTTTACAAAAAATTTATATAGAAATGAAATTTTGAAAAAATTTTCTATAGAAATAAAATTTTGAAAAAATTTTCTATAGAAATAAAATTTTGACAAAATTTTCTATAGAAATAAAGTTTTGACAAAAATTTTTATAGACATAAAATTTTGACAAACTTTGCAATAGAAATTATATTTTCGCAAGTTAGGGTTAGGTTAGGTGGCAGCCCAATGTGTCAGGCTCACTATTCAGTCCATTGTGATA
This sequence comes from Haematobia irritans, assembly GCF_050003625.1. NCBI lineage: Eukaryota > Metazoa > Arthropoda > Insecta > Diptera > Muscidae > Haematobia > Haematobia irritans. Next base: position 140,597,132 of record NC_134401.1, on the reverse strand, counting down.
CCATAGTGGTGAACTTCTCTCTTATCGCTGAATGCTGCCCGATTCCACGTTAAGCTCAATCACAAGGGACCTCCTTTTTATTGTCGAGTCCGAACGGCGTTCCACATTGCAGTGAAACCACTTGGAGAAGCTTTGATTATTCCACCGCTGAAAACCTTTTAGGTGTTCGGTCGAAGCATAAATCGAACCCACGACCTTGTGTATGCAAGGCGAGCATGCTAACCATTGCACCACGGCGGCTCCCAAAATTTGGCCTAATTTTCTATAGAAATAAGATGTTAGCTAAATTTTCTATACAAAATTAAAATTTTAAAAATTTTTCTATAGAAATAAAAGTTTGGAAAAGTTTCCTATAACATACAATTTTGACAAAATTTTCTATAGAAAAACAAAATTGTTGTTTTTGTTTTTGATTTCAGCTTAAAACCATGCATTGACTAAACGACAAGTGTAGTTTTACCAACAGAGTTCAAGTGTGATTCACTTTTGGGTTTAATGAACTGCCTGAATTTATTCTGATAATTGGTTGATAGTTTTGCTGCAAGTAGAGGATGCTGATGAGGAATGTGGTAATTCCGAAACGTGCGTCCATCCAACCATCTTGCAGTCTATAGGGCTTTGCCCAAATAAATTTGACAAACATTATTTTCCTATGTTGGTTAAGCTACACTTGTAGTAGAGTCAATGCATGGTTTTAAGCTAAAATCAAAACCAACAACAATGATTAAAGAAAAAACATCAATAACAAAACGAATGAAAAAAAATTGACAACATTTTATATAGAAATGAAATTTTGACAACATTTTCTATAGAAATAAAATGTTGACAACATTTTCTATAGAAATAAAATTTTGACAAAATTTTCTATAGAAATAAAATTTTGACAAAATTTTCTATAGAAATAAAATTTTGACAAAATTTTCTATAGAAATAAAGTTTTGACAAAATTTTCTATAGAAATAAAATTTTGAAAAAATAAATTCTATAGAAATAAAATTTTGACAAAATTTTCTATATAATTGAAATTTTGACAAATTTTCCTACAGACTAAAATTTTGACAAAATTACTGTACAAAAAACAAGTTGACAAAATTTTCTATGAAAATTAATTCTTGGCAAAATTTTCTATAAAAATAAATTTTTCTAACCGAATATACCATTAGTTTTCTTAATAAACTTAATAATACTTCTTAATAAAACTCCATAACCTGCACTACACCACATTCCCATTTGTCAACACAAATATTACACAGGAATTAGAAATTCCCATGAGTTTGTTTGCGTTCCAATCAATTAAGTTTTATTTAATTATGCATAAAGTTTTTTTTTCATCAAGATTATATTTGAAGCATAAAAGGCAAAAAAAAATAATTTGTTCATAATAATTGTACAGTTATCCTTGAGTAAGGATATCGGCAGTAATAAAAACACCCATTGCCATGGGAAATAGAAAAACCCAGAAATTCGCAAAAACTCAAAGTTTCCCTTTGGCAGAGCACAGATAGAAGTAAAGTTGAATAACTGTGCGTGTCATCTCAAAATATTTTCTTAACTAAATGACTATTATGATTTTCAACTTCCTTTCGTATTCGTATTCTCAGCTACTGGGAACATTTTTCTTAAGTTGTGATTATAGCTATAACCAGTGGGGAAAAACGAGGACTAAATGGATTATATGAAATGACTGATTTTCTAAAAATAATTTATTTTTTATAATAACCATATATACCATTTTCCCGGACGGCGAATCAAACCACGGGCGATTCGTTTTTTAATCCGTCGCAATATTCACTAGGCCTTATACCTGTTATACTCATCAACACACAAATACCGCTATAGAAATAAAATTTTGACAAAATTTTCTATAGAAATAAAATTTTGACATAAAATTTTATAGATATAAAATTTTGACAAAAATTTCTATAGAAATCAAATTTTGACAAAATTTTCTATAGAAATAAAATTGTGGCAAAATTTTCTATAGACATGATATTTCGACAAAATTTTCTATAGAAATAAAATTTCAACAAAATTTTCTATAGAAATCAAATTTTGACAAAATTTTCTATAGAGATAAAATTGTGGCAAAATTTTCTATATAGAAATAAAATTGTGGCAAAATTTTCTATAGAAATAAAATTTAGAGAAAATTTTCTATAGAAATAAAATTTTGACAAAATGTTGATACAATTTTCTATAGAAATAAAATTATAACAAAATTTTCAATAGAAATTAAATTTTGACAAAATTTTGTATAGAAATAAAATTTTGACAAAATTTTCTATAGAACTAAAATTTTGACTAAATTTTCTATAGAACTAAATTTTTGACAAAATTTTCTATAGAAATAAAATTTTGACAAAATTTTCTCTAGATATAAAATTTTGACAAAATTTTCTATAGATATAAAATTTTGACAAACTTTTCTATAGATATAAAATTTTGACAAAATTTTCTATAGAAATAAAATTTGGACAAAATTTCCTGTAGAATTAGAATTTTTATTAAATCTTCAATAGAAATAAAATTATGACAAAATTTTCAATAGAAATAAAATTTTGACAAAATTTTCAATAGAAATAAAATTTTGACAAAATTTTCAATAGAAATAAAATTTTGATAAAATTATCTATAGAATAAATTTTTGACAAAATTTTGATAAAATTTTCTATAGAAATAAAATTATAACAAAAATTTCTATAGAAATTAAATTTTGACAAAATTTTCTATAGAAATAAAATTTTGACAAAATTTTTTATAGAAATAAAATTTTGGCAAATTTTATATAGAAATAAAATTTTGACAAAATTACTATAGAAAATAAATGTTGACAAAATTTTCTATACAAAATAAATTTTTCTATGAAAATAAATTCTTTGCAAAATTTTCTATAGAAATAAATTTTTTGACAAAATTTTCTATAGAAATAAAATGTTGACAAAATTTTCTATAGAAATTGTGACAACATTTTCTATAGAAATAAAATTTTGACAAAATTTTCTATAGATATAAAATTATGACAAAAATTGCTATAGAAATAAAATTTTGACAATATTTTCTATAGAAATAAAATTTTGACAAAATTTTCCCAAGAAATAAAATTTTGACAAAATTTTCTATAGAAATAAAATTTTGCCAAATTTAGAGAAAATTTTCTATAGAAATAAAATTTTGACAAAATGTTGATACAATTTTCTATAGAAATAAAATTATAACAAAATTTTCAATAGAAATTAAATTTTGACAAAATTTTGTATAGAAATAAAATTTTGACAAAATTTTCTATAGAACTAAAATTTTGACTAAATTTTCTATAGAACTAAATTTTTGACAAAATTTTCTATAGAAATAAAATTTTGACAAAATTTTCTCTAGATATAAAATTTTGACAAAATTTTCTATAGATATAAAATTTTGACAAACTTTTCTATAGATATAAAATTTTGACAAAATTTTCTATAGAAATAAAATTTGGACAAAATTTCCTGTAGAAATAGAATTTTTATTAAATCTTCAATAGAAATAAAATTATGACAAAATTTTCAATAGAAATAAAATTTTGACAAAATTTTCAATAGAAATAAAATTTTGACAAAATTTTCAATAGAAATAAAATTTTGATAAAATTATCTATAGAATAAATTTTTGACAAAATTTTGATAAAATTTTCTATAGAAATAAAATTATAACAAAAATTTCTATAGAAATTAAATTTTGACAAAATTTTCTATAGAAATAAAATTTTGACAAAATTTTTTATAGAAATAAAATTTTGGCAAATTTTATATAGAAATAAAATTTTGACAAAATTACTATAGAAAATAAATGTTGACAAAATTTTCTATACAAAATAAATTTTTCTATGAAAATAAATTCTTTGCAAAATTTTCTATAGAAATAAATTTTTTGACAAAATTTTCTATAGAAATAAAATGTTGACAAAATTTTCTATAGAAATTGTGACAACATTTTCTATAGAAATAAAATTTTGACAAAATTTTCTATAGATATAAAATTATGACAAAAATTGCTATAGAAATAAAATTTTGACAATATTTTCTATAGAAATAAAATTTTGACAAAATTTTCCCCAAGAAATAAAATTTTGACAAAATTTTCTATAGAAATAAAATTTTGCCAAAATTTTCTATAGAAATAAAATTCTGACAAAATTTTCTATAGAAATAAAATTTTGAAAAAATTGTCTATAGAAATAAAATATTGACATTTTGTATAGAAATAAAATTTTGACAAAATTTTATATAGAAATAAAATTTATTTTTGTTGTTGTTTTTTTTGTAGCTTAACCAACAGAGGAAAATAATGTTTGTCAAATTTATTTGGGCAAAGCCCTATAGACTGCATGATGGTTGGATGGACGCACGTTTCGGAATTACCACATTCCTCATCAGCATCCTCTACTTGCAGCAAAACTATCAAATAAATTTGACAAACATTCTTTTCCTTTATTTTCCTCTGTTGGTTAAGCTACACTTGTAGTTTAGTCAATGCATGGTTTTAAGCTGAAATAAAAAAAAACTACAACAATTATTAAAGAAAAAAACCAACAAAAACAAAACAAAACGAAATAAAATTTTGACAAAATTTTTTATAGAAATAAAATTTTTGACAACATTTTTTATAGAAGTAAAATTTTTGACAAAATTTTTTATAGAAGTAAAATTTTGACATTTTGTATAGAAATAAAATTTTAACAAAATTTTCTATAGAAATTAAATTGTGACAACATTTTCTATAGAAATAAAATTTTGACAAAATTTTCTATAAAAGTTAATTTTTTTACAAAATTTTCTATAGAAATGAAATTTTGACAAAATTTTCTAAAGAAATAAAATTTTGACAAAATTTTCTAGAGAAATAACATTTTTGTAAAATTTTCTATAGAAATAAAATTTTGGCAAAGTTTTCAATAGAAATAAAATTTTGACAAAAATTTCTGTAGAAATAAAATTTTGATAAAATTTTCTATATATCGGCAAAATTTTCTATAGAAATGAAATATCAACAAAATTTTCTATAGAAATCAAATTTTGACAAAATTTTCTATAGAAATTAAATGTTGACAAAATTTTCTACAGAAATAAAATTTTGGCAAATTTTTCTACAGAAATAAAATTGTGACAAAATTTTCTATAGATGTAAAATTTTGACAAAAATTTCTATAGATATAAAATTTTGACAAAATTTTCTATAGAAATAAAATTTTGACAAAATTTTCTATAGAAATAAAATTTTGACAAAATTTTCCCAAGAAATAAAATTTTGACAACATTTTCCATAGAAATAAAATTTTGACAAAATTTTCTAGAGAAATAAAATTTTTACAATTTGGACACTATTTATAGACCGCTATTTATCTTCTGATTCTACTTACTTCATATAATCGAGGAAAAACTCCCTCTGCATAAACATAGATACTTTAAGACATTTTTAAAGGCCCTCCTTTGGCGTAAGACTTTTAAACTGTTTCCCCTAATTTTTTTTAGAGGATCCTCTATGTTCGTGCCACCGCTACATATGTTCTAAATTAGGAACATTCACATTTAACTGCCTCGTTAACTATGTTCCCAGATATATGGAAGTGGAATCTTCTTTATAATTATTTAAAGATAAGCTGCAGCAACATAACTTATATTCCATATATATTTTTCCCACTTTTCCTTCTTGAGTTTTCGTTTTGTGAGAAATTTTCTCTCAAGCGTAACAGAAAACATGTAGAACCGACAGACATTGCATTTCCGTGGAAAACCTTTCAACCCTGCGGCATTTTAATAAAAAAAAAACACAACGCTCATGCTCACCACTCGAGATAGTGGTATAACGCGTTTTTAATTTGGGAATAAACGAAAACACATTCCACTTTAACCCATTGCTAAAGGAAACTAAGAATTAAGAACGAAAATCCCTTACGTTTAAACTATTATGGGTATTTGTAGAAGTACACCTGCAGTTAGATGATGGTGTTATGATGAAAATTCCCAAAAGGTCTCTCTCTCTCGATCTGCCTTTTGGTTGAAAGAGCCTTAGAAAGGCACACAAGGAATCTTATCCACTACCTGTTGTAGTGGGATTTTTTGTATTTTTTTATGTTTTCTAAAGCATCATAAAATATGAAGAGCCGTTTAGAATAAGATACACAAACCAAAGCAGGGTAATAGGGTCAAATGCATATAAATTATTTAATCCACTTAAAATGTTACCGCATTCTAGAGCAAGATTACACATAACATCTTAGAAATTAAAGTGTCAACATCTTTGATTTACTCGAACGCCATGTGGAAGTTAAAAAAAAATGCTTATCAGCAGGGAAATTATTTAAAAACAATTTTATGGTCATTAAATTCAAGGCTATACTGTGAAGTGATAATATGAAATATTATATTAATAAAATTCAATTATATATTTTTGTTTAGTGTTGGGGCATCTACACTGAGAGAAAAGCTGAGTAACGAAACAATCGTTTAACGCTAAACTTTTTTTTAAGTACGCACAGTCGGTACATCGCTTGACATAAAATTGAGGTTATTTGATCTTAAAGAAAATACTTTAATGAAATACTTCAGAATAAAAATTGGACAAAATTTTCTACGGAAATAAAATTTTGACAAAATTTTCTTGGGTATAAAATTTTGGTAAAATTTTCAATGAGAATAAAATTTTTGCAAAATTTTCTATAGAAATAAAAATTTGACAAAATTTTCTATAGAAATAATATTTGTACAAAATTTTCTATAGAAATAAAATTTTGACAAATTTTTCTATAGAAATAAATTTTTGACAAAATTTTCTATAGAAATAAAATTTTGACAAAATTTTCTATAGAAATACCATTTTGACAAAATTTTCTATAGAAATAAAAATTTGACAACATTTTCTATAGAAATAAAATTTTGACAAAATTTTCTACGGAAATAAAATTTTGACAAAATTTTCTATGGGTATAAAATTTTGACAAAATTTTCTATGGGTATAAAATTTGGAAAAAAATTTTCGATAGAAATAAAAATTTGGCAAAATTTTCTATAGAAATAAAATTTTGACAAAATTTTCTATAGAAATAAAATTTTGACAACATTTTTTATAGAAATAAAATTTTGACATTTTGTATAGAAATGAAATAATGGCAAAATTTTCTACGGAAATAAAATTTTGACAAAATTTTCTTCGGAAATAAAATTTTGACAAAATTTTCTATAGAAATAAAAATTGGACAAAATTTTCTATAGAAATAAAATGTTGACAATATTTTCTATAGAAATAAAAATTGGACAAAATTTTCTATAGAAATAAAATGTTGACAAAATTTTCTATTGAAATAAAATTTTGACAAAATTTTCTATAGAAATAAAATTTTGACAAAATTTTCTATAGAAATAAAATTTTGACAAAATTTTCTATAGAAATAAAATTTTGACAAAATTAGACTTTTTTGCAAAAAGTAAAAAATGACCAAATCGGTCTTTAAATTTGATATTATGTAATTTTCAAAATTTTCTATAGAAATAAAATGTTGACAAAATTTTCTATAGAAATAAAATTTTGACAAAATGTTCTATAGAAATAAAATTTTGACAAAATTTTCTATAGAAATAAAATTTTGGCAAAATTTTCTATAGAAATAAAATTTTGACAAAATTTTCTATAGAAATAAAATTTTGACAAAATTTTCTATAGAAATAAAATTTTGACAAACTTTTCTATAGAAATAAAATTTTGACAAAATTTTCTAAAGAAATAAAATTTTGACAAAATTTCCTATAGAAATAAAATGTTGACAACATTTTGTATAGAAACAAAATTTTGACAAAATTGTCTATAGAAATACAATTTTGACAAAATTTTCTATAGAAATAAAATTTTGCCAAAATTTTCTATAGAAATAAAATGTTGACAACATTTTCTATAGAAATAAAATTTTGACAAAATTTTCTACGGAAATAAAATTTTGACAAAATTTTCTATGGGTATAAAATTTTGACAAAATTTTCTATGGGTATAAAATTTGGAAAAAAAATTTCGATAGAAATAAAAATTTTGCAAAATTTTCTATAGAAATAAAATTTTGACAAAATTTTCTATAGAAATAAAATTTTGACAACATTTTTTATAGAAATAAAATTTTGACATTTTGTATAGAAATGAAATAATGGCAAAATTTTCTACGGAAATAAAATTTTGACAAAATTTTCTTCGGAAATAAAATTTTGACAAAATTTTCTATAGAAATAAAAATTGGACAAAATTTTCTATAGAAATAAAATGTTGACAATATTTTCTATAGAAATAAAAATTGGACAAAATTTTCTATAGAAATAAAATGTTGACAAAATTTTCTATAGAAATAAAATTTTGACAAAATTTTCTATAGAAATAAAATTTTGACAAAATTTTCTATAGAAATAAAATTTTGACAAACTTTTCTATAGAAATAAAATTTTGACAAAATTTTCTATAGAAATAAAATTTTGACAAAATTTTCTATAGAAATAAAATTTTGACAACATTTTGTATAGAAATGAAATTATGGCAAAATTTTCTACGGAAATAAAATTTTGACAAAATTTTCTATGGGAATAAAATTTTTGCAAAATTTTCTATAGAAAGAAAAATTTGACAAGATTTTCTATAGAAATAAAATTTTGTCCGTAGAAAATTTTGCCAAAATTTTATTTCCGTAGAAAATTTTGTTTTTTGATTCTATAGAAAATTTTGTCAAAATTTTATTTGACAAAATTTTCTATAGAAATAAAATTTTTGACAAAATTTTCTATAGAAATAAAATTTTGACAAAACTTTCTATATAAATAAAATTTTGACAAAATAAGACTTTTTTGGGAAAAAGTAAAAAATGTCCAAATCGGTCTTTAAATTTGATATTATGTAATTTTAGCACCTGTGTCTTCGAAATGTAAATTTTTAATAAATTTTTAGTACTTTTTCGTGAACATCATTTATCATCCCGTCAAGTTTCTTTCGTTTGAAATAGGAAAGGAGTCTATCGTTCGATATACAGAATCAGCACATCATTTCTATATGAAAAACGTTGGCCATATTTCCTAAAACATGAATCCTAGATCCAAAAGGAGGTTAATTAGTGACTACCAAAAAAACAAAATTTCGATTGAAATTCTCATAAAACCAAAATTTTTATATGAAAACCTTATTTTTTCGTAAAGAACTTTTAGTTCGTGGCAGCTGTCTAATAAATTTCGAAAATTTAGAAAATTCTCCAAAAAACAAACAACATAAATCAAAATTTTAATGAAGATCCTGAAAAAAATCCAACTTATTCGGAACCACCCTAAAAAATCAATTTTTCGATAAAAAAGTCTTCAAAAACCCCAGATCTTATACGTGTTTGTTCATATTTCCTTAAATATGCGTCAAGGAGAAATTTATGTACAATCAATAATCAATGATAATCCCCAAAAATCCAAATTTTAATACAAAAAAATATTTTTTAAATTAAAATTAAAATTTTCCCATTTATAAACTAATACCTTATTTAAAATTGGCATTAATTATTTTTTGTTAACCCGTTTTCTCTTTGAAACTAGTCATTTATCTCTTGTCCATCATCTTGTGTTTGATCTACAAAAATTGTCAATTAAATAATTATCTTTGATTAACGTATGACCTTTTTTCCTTCCCAGAAACCATCATCAATGAGTGTGTTAAAAAAAAAAAGTAAATCAATCATTAAACGAATTTATGGCGACCTCCTAAAAAATAATAATAATAATTAAGAAAGTTGGTTTGTCTGAAAGCCATAGTAAATTTAGACACCAACTAACCGTGCCTATAGATATCGCCTGAGAAAAAGATTCATATCTCTGGTTCATTGTTGACTTAATGGCTGGGACGACGACACAGTTTTTAATGAATTGTTTACGTATTCTCAAATAGTCCATCTAAATGGGCATGATGATAATTGACAATTAATAAAATGTTGCAAATTCTTTTTTTTTTTGTAAAATAGCGGCAAGTGTTTAATTCAATAAAAATTCATAGAAACAGCAAATTTTCCATCACGAACATGAATAAAACATCGCAGAGAATGTAGTCATCATTGTTAGCGCCATCATTACTAACAGCGCCATTGCCTCAGTTATTTCGATGAATTTATATTTCAGCAAATGGGGAGAGACACTAATAGTAAGCCTGAGGCTACATATTTTTGGCTTTTTATTCAATATATATTTTTTTTATTATTTTTAAAAAATATTTCATGGGAAATTTCATATTAATTTAATATTATTATTTTATATATGGAAATGTATATTTGTTGTATTTTTTTAATACTTTATCATCCTATAAAAATGATTGAAATTAATTTTTTTTGTAGTAAATATAGACGAAAACTATTTTGTCTGCAATGTTTCATTTATTTTTGTATGAAATGTTTACTAAGTTATATAATAAATTAATATAATAAGTGATTTGCCTAGAGAAATTATTATTTGAATTATTATATATGCAAGTAGTTAAAGTTAATTTTTATATGAAACACTTTAAAAGATTATATGAAAAACCCTAAACATGCGTCCTACAGCCAAAACGATGTTAATTGGTAACCACCCTCAAATTTCCATGAGAATTATCAAAAAATCCAATTTTTTATATGAAGGACTTATTTTGGACATTACTCCTTAAATATGCATCCTAGAGCCAAAAGAGGGTTAATGTGTGACCACCATTAAAAAATCAAAATTACACAAACAAAAAATTCTGATCACGAAATTAATTGATCCAATTAATTTTTTAATTGAAATGTCTTCAATCACAGAAATGATAGTTTCAATTAAAAAGTTAATTTGAGGTCAGTTAAAAAAATTAATTGATACTATTAATTTTTCTGATTGATTTTTGTATCAATTAAAAAATTTGTTGAATCAATTACATTTTTAATTGCATATTTTTTAAAACTCTATTAAAGTTTTTAATTGGAAAATTTTTGGTGAAATATTTTTCCGGTGTTCTATCAAAATCTTTGCAAAATCGAATTTTTTATATGAAAAACTTATTTTGGCCATACCGCCTTAAATATGCGTCCCTGAGCCAAAATGGAGGTTAATTAGTAGTAAATTAAATTTCGATGGAAATCCTCAAAATATCAAAAATTTTATATGAAAACCTATTTTTGTCATATCTCCTTAAATATGCGTCCTACAGCCTAAAGGATGTTAATTCTGACCACCGCGAAAAAATCAAAATTTTCATGAAAATCCTAAAAATTTCTATTTTTTATATGAAAAACTTATTGTGGCCATATCTCCTTGAATATGCGTCCTAGAGCCAAAAGGAGATTAATGTGTGACAACCCCCAAAAAATCAAAATTTTTATCAAAATCCTCACAAAATCGAATTTTTATATGAAAAACTTATTTTTCCGTATCTCCTTAAATATGCATCCTACAGTGACAAGAACGTTATTTCGTGACCAACTCCACAAATCAAAATTTCAAAGGAAATCCTAAAAACTTCCATTTTCTATATGAAGAACTTCTTTTAGTCATATCTCCTTAAATATGCGTCCTACAGTGAAAAGCAGGTTAATTCGTTACCATTCAAAAAATCAAAATTTCAATGAAAATCATCAAAATTCAAAATTTTTATGTGAAAAAATTTTTGGCCATACCACTTCAAATATGCGTCCTTGAACCAAAAGGTGGTTAGGTTATGTTAGGTTAGGTGGCAGCCCGATGTCTCAGGCTCACTTAGACTATTCAGTCCATTGTGATACCACATTGGTGAACTTCTCTCTTATCACTGAGTGCTGCCCGATTCCATGTTAAGCTCAATGATAAGGAAGCTTCTTTTTATAGCCGAGTCCGAGCGGCGTTCCACATTGCAGTGAAACCACATAGAGAAGCTTTGAAACCCTCAGAAATGTCACCAGCATTACTGACGTGGGATAATCCACCGCTGAAAAACTTTTTGGTGTTCGGTCGAAGCAGGAATCGAACCCACGACTTTGTGTATGCAAGTCGGGCATGCTAACCAATGCACCACGATGGTTCCAAAAGGTGGTTAATTAGTAACCACCCTCAAAAATCAAAATCCTCAAAAATCCAAAAAATCCTCAAAAATTTTAAAATTTTTTATGAAAACCTATTTTTGCCATACATCCGTAAATGTATCCTACAGTGAAAAGGACATTAATTCGTGACCACCCAAAACACAGCAAAAGTCACATTTTTTTGATGGTCAAAAAAATTTGTTCGCGTTGGATCCACGGTTGCCACAGTTGGTAGAATTCTAGATTTTCTATTGCTTGGTAGATTGGTAGAATTTTTAATGTTTTGGTAGATTTTGCAAAATATCCCTCTCTATAGAAATAAAATTTTAACAAAATTTTTTATAGAAATAAAAATATTGACAAAATTTTCTATAGAAATAAAACGATGACAAACTTTTCTATAAAAAAAAATTGACAAATAAAATAAATTTTGACAAAATTTTCTAAAGAAATAAACCTTTGACAAAATTTTCTATAGAAATAAAATGATGACAAACTTTTCTATAAAAATAAAATTTTGATAAAATTTTCTATAGAAAAAAAATTTACCACAAAAAATTTACCAAATTTTGACAAAATTTTCTATAGAAATAAACTGTTGACAAAATTTTCTAAAGAAATAAAATTTTGACAAAAATCTTCTATAGAAATAAAATTTTGAAAAATTTTTTACAGAAATAAAATTTTGACAAAATTTCCTAAAGAAATAAAGTTTTGCCAAAATTTTCTATAAAATTTTTTTTTTACAAAATTTTCTATAAAACTAAAATTTTGACAAAATTTTCTAAAGAAATAAAATTTTGACAAAATTTTCTAAAAAAAAAATATTGACACAATTTTCTAAAGAAATAAAATTTTGACAAAAATTTCCAATAGAAATACAATTTTGACACAACTTCCAATAGAAATACAATTTTAACAACATTTTCTAACGAAATAAAATTTTGACAAAATTTTCTATAGAAATAAAATGATGACAAACTTTTCTGTAAAAATAAAATTTTGACAAAATTTTCTATAAAAATAAACTTTAGACAAAATTTTCTATAAAAATAAAATTTTGACAAAATTTTCTAAAGAAATAAGATTTTGACAAAATTTTCTAATAAAAATTGAATTTTGACAAACTTTTCTATAAAATAAAATATTGACAAAATTTTCTATAGAAATAAAATTTTGACAAAATTTTCTGCAGAAATTAAATTTTGACAAAACTGTCTATAGAAATAAAATTTTGACACAATTTTTCTATAGAAATAAAATTTTGACAACATTTTCTATAGAAACAAAATTTTGAAAATTTTTCTATAGAAATAAAATTTTTACCAAATTTTCTGTAGAAAAAAAAATGTTGACAACATTTTCGATAGATATAAAATTTTGACAAAATTTTCTATAGAAATAAAATTTTGACAAAATTTTCTAAAGAAATAAAATTTTGGCAAACTTTTCTATAGAAATACAATTTTGACAACATTTTTCTAAAAAAATTGAATTTTGACAAAATTTTCTAAAGATATAAAATTTTGCAAAATTTTCTATAGAAATAAAATTTTGACAAAATTTTCTAAAGAAATAAAATATTGACAAAATTTTCTATAGAAATAAAATTTTGACAAAATTTTCTAAAGAAATAAAATATTGACAAAATTTTCTATAGAAATAAACTGTTGGCAACATTTTCTAAAGAAATAAAATTTTGACAAAATTTTCTAAAGAAATAAAATTTTGACAAAATTTTCCAAAGATATAAAATTTTGCAAAATTTTCTATAGAAATAAAATTTTGACAAAATTTTCTAAAGAAATAAAATTTAGGCAAACTTTTCTATAGAAATAAAATTTTGACAAAATTTTTCTAAAAAAATTGAATTTTGACAAAATTTTCTAAAGAAATAAAAATTTGACTAAATTTTCAAAAGAAATAAAATTTTGAAAAATTTTCTAAAAAAATAAAATATTGACATAATTTTCTATAGAAATAAAATTTTGACAAACTTTTCTATAAAAATAAAATATTGACAAATTTTTTATATTTTTTATAGAAATAAAATTTTGACAAAATTTTCTATATAAATAAAAATTTGACAAAAGTTTCTATAGATATAAAAATAAAATGTTGACAAGATTTTCTATAAAAAGAAAATTTTGACAAAACTTTCTAAAGAAATAAAATTTAGGCAAACTTTTCTATAGAAATAAAATTTTGACAAAATTTTTCTAAAAAAATTGAATTTTGACAAAATTTTCTAAAGAAATAAAAATTTGACAAAATTTTCAAAAGAAATAAAATTTTGACAAAATTTTCTAAAAAATAAAATATTGACATAATTTTCTATAGAAATAAAATTTTGACAAACTTTTCTATAAAAATAAAATATTGACAAAATTTTTTATAGAAATAAAATTTTGACAAAATTTTCTATAGAAATAAAAATTTGACAAAAGTTTCTATAGATATAAAATTTTGACAAAATTTTCTGTAGAAATGAAATTTTGACAAAATTGTCTATAGAAATAAAATTTTGACACAATTTTTCTATAGAAATAAAATTTTGACAAAATTTTCTATAGAAATAAAATTTTGAAAATTTTTCTATAGAAATAAAATTTTTACCAAATTTTCTGTAGAAAAAAAATTTTGACAACATTTTCGATAGATATAAAATTTTGACAAAATTTTCTATAGAAATAGAATTTTGACAAAATTTTCTAAAGAAATAAAATGTTGACAAAATTTTCTATAGAAATAAAATGTTGACAAAATTTTCAAAAGAAATAAAATTTTGACAAAATTTTCTATAGAAATAAAATGTTGACAAAATTTTCTATAAAAATAAAATGTTGACAAAATTTTCTAAAGAAATAAAATTTTGGCAAACTTTTCTATAGAAATAAAATTTTGACAAAATTTTTCTAAAAAAATAAAGTTTTGACAAAATTTTCCAAAGATATAAAATTTTGCAAAATTTTCTAGAGAAATAAAATTTTGACAAAATTTTCTAAAGAAATAAAATATTGACAAAATTTCTAAAGAAATAAAATATTGACACAATTTTCTAAAGAAATAAAATATTGACACAATTTTCTAAAGAAATAAAATTTTCACAAAATTTTTTATAGAAATAAAATTTTGACAAAATTTTCTATAGAAATAAAATTTTCTATAAATTCACTATTTTTAAAAGTTTTAATTGTATTTAAGTTTTATAGGTAGTAACTGAAATATCTAAAATGAAATAATAAAACAATTCTTTCGAAGAAAAAACATTTTTTTCCTACTAACCACAAACCACATTTTGAACAAAAACTTCAAAATAGGAGTTTTAATTTTGTGTTTCTATAGGAGTTTTAATTTTGTTTTGTTTCTATAGGAGTTTTAATTTGGTAGATTTTTGGTACAATTTTCTTAAAATTTTGGGATATTATTTTTGGCACGAGTGGCAACCGGTTGGTTGGATCCCACCCAATTTGCCAATCTATCAAAAAAATACGTGTCGATTATCGAATACACTGATAAAAAAGTTTCGTTATACCAACGAAATGTGTTGTTAAAATTGAGCCAACGAAACAAATTCGTTTAATACAACGAAATTTATCGTTATTACGATGAATTTTCAGTTAAACAATGAAACGTTTCGTACTATTAATGAAATTTTTCATTGGCTTAATGAAAATTTCTTGTTGTATCAATGAAAAACTGTCGTTTGATCAATATTAATGAAATTTTCTTCGTGTGTATAAAATGCAAGCATTGTCATATTGGCAAAGATAATTTTCAATTCTGTGATCGAGCATACAAAAATCACAATTACTTTTGTAAAAAAATTTTAAAATTTTAGTTTTTACATAAAAATGTTTGTAGCCATTTCAAAGAAAATCTTAAAAACTTGCTTATTATGAAAAAATTGCTTGTATCCATTTCAAAGAAAATTTTGCCATTTCTCATTTTTATATTGGTTGATAAACATCTATTTGACATTTTTATCAATATTAAAATAAATTAAGAAATTCTACAATATACTTATTTGTATAGCATATTTATAGTTTTATGAATTCTTTATAAAAGTTATGAAAGAATTCCATAAACAAAAGCTAAACTTCCATAAAATTTTCCATTAAATTCAAATTGTTTCTTATTTTTCCTTTTCTCTTTAAATATAAAAAATATAAAAAAAAGTGAAAATACATCATGCAAAGCAATACCATGAAAAATGTTCATCAAACTGGCCTTATTTTCTCTTGAAGATGTGATGAAGAAAATGAAAATCACAAAATAAAGATGTTTTTCATCTCTCACTAACAACTAACGACTCTTGTCATGGCTAAGAAACACTTCACATGTGCGTAGAGAAGAAAGAAATTCAAGAGTTGTTGGCAGGTGCAGGTCAACATCAAAATCTATTTGTCCGTCCATCCGTCTGTTCGACCGTATTCCATCTGTCTAGATTTCAATGTGGCTGACTGCCACCAGTTAGGCTGCTGTTGACCACCCATTCAGCTGACAAGAATATAGAAACATGTCAAGTTAATTTGAGATTTGTTTACAATAAAAAAAAAAACAAAAACTATTATGACCATGTTATAGTTGAATAGCATTATGGGAGAGAAGAGTGCATGTCTTGACTGGTCATGGTTAAATAAAATGGTGTAGGTTACCATAGAAAATTTGCATAAATTTAAATAACAAATCAAAAGAACTTAATCAAGAATAAAGTTGAAAAAAAAATAAACAAAAATAAAATGGGACCACCAGTAGGTATTTTTATTGCTTTAATCAGAAAAAATGGTCCTTCGAGCAATAACCTTATTAGATTTGAACGACAAACTTATAATGCGTCCAAATTATGATAATGGGATATACATAATTTGGACGCATTATAAGTTTGTCATTCAGTTGTAGTAGATTGTTATATAGGTTTTCTACTACTTGATATATATTTAGAAATAGAAAATTTTTTCAAAATTTTATTTCTATAGAAAATTTTGTCAATATTTTATTTCTATAGAAAATTTTGTCAAAATTGTATTTCTATAGAAAATTTTGTCAAAATTTTATTTCTATAGAAAATTTTCTCAAATTTTATTTCTATTGAAAAATTTGTCAAATTTTATTTCTATAGAAAAATTTTTCAAAATTTAATTTTCATAAACAATTTTGTCAAAATTTTATTTCTATAAACAATTTTGTCAACATTTTATTTCTGTAGAAAATGTTGTCCAAATATTTCTATAAAAAATGTTGTCCAAATTTTATTTCTATAGATTTTTTTTTTCTATATAAAAATTTTTGTCAAAGTTTTATTTCTATAGAAAAATTTTTTTTCTATAGAAAATTTTGTCAAAAATTGGTTTCTATAAAAAATTTTGTCAAAATTTTATTTATATAGAAAATGTTCTCAAATTTTATTAATATAGAAAAAATTGTCAAATTTTATTTCTATAGAAAATTTTTTCAAAATTTAATTTACAAAGACAATTTTGTCAACATTATATTTCTATAGAAAAAAAATTTTATTTCTGTACAAATTTTTGTCAATTTTTTTTTTTTTTATAGAAAATTTTGTACTTCTTAGTTGAAGAGAAATATTTTGCAAAATCTACCAAAATATAAAGACTTCTACCAATTTACCAAAAAGTAAACATTTACCATTTTTGGTAAAATTCTACCAACAGTAGTAGCCGTGAACATAACTCCAAAGATATACAAATTAAAAAAAAATGTATGCACCTTCCATAATCCCTTGTTAGAAACACCTCCTTGTTCTAAATTTTTTTTATTTATATTTAAAAATAATTTATTAATAAATTTAAAGTCGACATATGTATTCATTCCAATGTTAGCGTTGTTTCAACAGATAGATGGATAGACGGACGGAGAGACATTGTTAGATCATTCATAATTTTACGATCAAGTATAAATTTTATAAGGAGTCACACGAATATTTTAACGCCATACAAACATAAATTCAAGGACATAACAATTAAAAACAAGTAAGGAAAGTCTAAAGTCGGGCGGGGCCAACTATATTATACCCTGCACCACTTTGTAGATCTAAATTTTCGATATCATATCACATCCGTCAAATGTGTTGGGTGTTATATATGTATAAAGGTTTGTCCCAAATACATACATTTAAATATCACTCGATTTGGACAGAAATTGATAGACTTTTACAAAATCTATAGACTCAAAATTTAAGTTGGCTAATGCACTAGGGTGGAACACAATTTTAGTTAAAAAGTATGGGAAACATTTAAATCTGAAGCAATTTTAAGGAAACTTTGCAAAAGTTTATTTATGATTTATCGCTCGATATATATGTATTACAAGTTTAGGAAAATTAGAGTCATTTTTACAACTTTTCGACTAAGCAGTGACGATTTTACAAGGCAAATGTTGGTATTTTGACCATTTTTGTCGGAATCAGAAAAACATATATATGGGAGCTATATCTAAATCTCAACCGATTTCAATCAAATTTGGCACACATGACTATATTACTAATTGTACTCCTAGTGCAAAATTTCAACCAAATCGGGCCAAAACTCTGGCTTCTGGGGCCATATAAGTCCATATCGGGCGAAAAATATATATGGAAGCTATATCTAAATCTGAACCGATTTCAATCAAATTTGGCACACATGACTATTCTACCAATTGTACTCCTTGTGCAAAATTTCAAGCTAATCGGGATAAGACTCTGGCTTCTGGGTCGATATAAGTACATATCGGACGAAAGATATATATGGGAGCTATATCTAAATCTGAATCGATTTCAACCAAATTTGCAATGCTAAATCTACTCCCTGTGCAAAATTTCAACCAAATTCGGCCAAAACTCTGGCTTTTAGGACCATATTAGTCAATATCGGGCGAAAGATATATGGGAGCTATATCTAAATCTGAACCGATTTCAATCAAATTTTGCACACTTGACTATACGACTAAGTGTTATGTTTGTACAAAATTTCAAGCAAATCGGTATAAAACTCTGGCTGCTGGGTCCATATTAGTGCATATCGGGCGAAAGATATATATGGGAGCTATATCTAAATCTGAACCGATTTCTTCCAAAATCAATAGGGTTCTATTCTGACCCAAATTAGGAACATGTGCCAAATTTGAAGGCGATTGAACTTAAATTGCGACCTAGACTTTGATCACAAAAATGTGTTCACAGACAGATGGACGGACGGACAGACGGACATGGTTATATCGACTCAGGGACCCACCCTGAGCATTATTGCCAAAGACACCATGTGTCTATCTCGTCTCCTTCTGGGTGTTACAAACATATGCACTAACTTATAATACCCTGTTCAACAGTGTGGCGCAGGGTATAAAAATGGGCCACCAATAATCTTCTATTTAGAAATAACCGAAAAATGGTCCTTCGAGCATCATCCTTTTTTGCAAATATTAATACCCTGCGCCACACTGTGGAACAGGGTATTATAAGTTAGTGCATATGTTTGTAACACCCAGAAGGAGACGAGATAGACACATGGTGTCTTTGGCAATAATGCTCAGGGTGGGTCCCTGAGTCGATATAACCATGTCCGTCTGTCCGTCCCTCCGTCTGTCTGTGAACACACATTTGTGATCAAAGTCTAGGTCGCAATTTAAGTCCAATCGCCTTCAAATTTGGCACATGTTCCTAATTTGGGTCAGAATAGAACACTATTGATTTTGGAAGAAATCGGTTCAGATTTAGATATAGCTCCCATATATATCTTTCACCCGATATGCACTAATATGGACCCAGCAGCAGATTTTTGGCCGAAATTGGTTGAAATTTTGCACTAGGAGTACAATTAGTAGTATAGTCATATGTGCCAAATTTGATTGAAATCGGTTAAGATTTAGATATAGCTCCCATATATATCTTTCGCCCGATATGGACTAATATGGTCCTAAAAGCCAGAGTTTTGGCCCAATTTGGTTGAAATTTTGCATAGGGAGTAGAATTAACATTGTTGCTATGCGTGCCAAATTTGGTTGAAATCGGTTCAGATTTAGATATAGCTCCCATATATAGCTTTCGCCCGATTTACACTCATATGACCACAGAGTCCAATTTTTAACTCCGATTTAGTTAAAATTTTGCACAGGGAGTAGAATTAGCATTGTTGCTATGTGTGCCAAATTTGGTTGAAATCGGTTCAGATTTAGATATAGCTCCCATATATATGTTTTTCTGATTTCTACAAAAATGGTCAAAATACCAACATTTTCCTTGTAAAATCGCCACTGCTTAGTCGAAAAGTTCTAAAAATGACTCTAATTTTCCTAAATCATAAATAAACTTTTTCGAAGTTTCCTTAAAATTGCGTCAGATTTAAACGTTTCCCATATTTTTTTTTTACTAACATTGTGTTCCACCCTTGTGCATTGGCCGACTTAAATTTTGAGTCTATAGATTTTGTAGAAGTCTATCAAATTCTTCCAGATCGAGTGATATTTAAATGTACGTATTTGGGACAAACCTTTATATATAGCCCCCAACACATTTGGCGGATATGATATGGTATCGAAAATTTAGATCTACAAAGTGGTGCAGGGTATAATATAGTCGGCCCCGCCCGACTTTAGACTTTCCTTACTTGTTTTTACTAACATTGTTTTCCACCTTAGTGCATTAGCCAACATAAATTTTGAGTCTATAGATTTGGTAGAAGTCTATCAAATTCTGTCCAGATCGAGTGATATATAAATGTATGTATTTGGGACGAACCTTTATATATAGCCGCCAACACATTTGACGGATGTGATATGGTATCGAAAATTTAGATCTACAAAGTGGTGCAGGGTATATTATAGTCGGCCCCGCCCGACTTTAGACTTTCCTTACTTGTTTTCATTTATATTTATAAATATATTTAAAGTATTTTTTTTTTTTAATGACAGTAACACCAATATTTCGACAGAATACCTAAGGGACCACAAATAATTTGGTTGTAGCATTAACCAGAAAAATGGTCCTTCGAGCACCAACTTTTTCTGAACTTTTTATTTATATTTTATTTATGTATGGACGGACATTGCTAGATCAATTGAGAATTTTATAATGATCACACCAATATTTCAACAAAATACAAACATAACTGCAAGGACATAAACATTTTCACAAAAAAAAAAATAAGGGACCACCAATAATCTGTTCGTAGCATCTATGAGAAAAATGGTCCTTCTGCCATTATTTTTTTTTAATTTATATTCATATTCATTTAAAGTCGATATATGAAAATTTTGGAATTATAGAGTACAGTTCAGAATTTTCGACGATTACCAACATAACTCCAAAGTCGTTAAAATTTTCACAAAAAAACATAAGGAACCACAAAAAATCTGTTTTTAGTATTAACCAGAAAAATGGTCCTTCGAGCACCACATCAATAATCTGTTTTTAGCAGAAAACAGAAAAATGGTCCTTCGATAATCATTATTATAATTTTTGTATTTATATTTAAGAGTCATTTTAAAGTTATAGTAAATAGAAAATTCATATACATAAAAGCATTTCGTTGAAGAGGCCTTCAGCTATAGTGCAATTTTGATTCCTTCTTCAACTCTTAACAACCCTATCATCACATAAACCATTTTAAAAGTATACATATTACTTAAGGCATGTATACATATAAAAACAAGATTTCTGGGAACAAAAAGATATAAATTAAACATTTCCAACATTATGTTCTTTTATGTTTGCTAGTTTTTTTTTTTATGGCAGCATTCTTTTAAATGGTCAAGTTTATTCATCATTGGCAGCCACATTTCAATTCATTTATTGGCGCATGGCATAGTTAGTCAGTCCGTCAGTAATTAATTTCAGACTTTTACTGAGGCAAAACTAGAACTGCAACAAACTAAATGGGAAACTGCAAAAGTATTTAGTAGTGCCTCCACCCCTCTCCTTACTCATTCACCACTCCTTTCACAGTCTATCTACGAAAGAAAAATTTTTTGTTACGTTTGAAGGGGCCATTAGTCGAGTTTTTATGGTCTTTGATACCCATGAAAAAGTCATGACTAATACTGAGATACTTATCTCTGCAAAGGAGATCAACAGGGGGAGGGGAGAAGGGAGGCAACTACAACTAACTAAAACAATGCACATATGTAATTGGGTTTGCCATTGGTATCCCAACGTCATTGTCTCCACTCCCTAATAGATGGAAATGTCCCCATGTTGGGTTGTGTTTTTTTTTCCTGATTCATCTATGAATTGGTAACTAGTGTTGTAAGGAAGAGGGTAAGGAAGGGGGAATGTATCCTGGATACATAGAAAAAAATATAATTAAATTTTTTTAATGATATCTATTTTTAAATAAGAGAAAATGAAATGCTGAAAATTTTTTTTATAACCAATCAAAATTTGTCAAAAAAAGGACAAAAATCAAGATCGGGGGTTTGGAAAAAATTGAGAAAACACCGTGGCATTATCTTTTGTTAAAAAAAATCAATTGCTAAATATAAAAAATTATCTTATGTCAATTTTGATTTTAAAAGAAATCAATTGCTAAATATAAAGAATTTTATCAAAGATTTTGCTTATGTGAAAAGCTCATTACCCCCAGCAAGACCTTATGTTTGGTAATAATGACCTAAAGTCAACATTGTTTGCTCATATCTCCTCCACGCTAACAATTTAAGCTCTTGGTAATACTGCAGAGATGTACTATCCCCCTAGGATAGCTCCTTGGAAAAGTAACAAAGATTTCCATTTAATAGTATGTGTTTACCAATATTTGGAACTAAGTTACCTCCAAGATTATTTGGTAATGAGATTTTTGGCTGAGCATTCACCACCACGATAACTTGGTACTGAGAGTTTTTGCTGGGTTCTTATACAATTTTTAACTGTGTATTTGCACTAAAAATTATAAACACCATCAGAGAGTTATGTTTAGTATTTTCTGGACTACCACACAAATGCCAGGAATGTCGTATGACTGTGTTTATCCATGGCAAAACATAAAAATTATAAGGAGCCAATCGAAAAGAGCCATTTGAAGATGGAGGTCCAACATTCACACTATATTCGAAAGGGGGAAAGAAGGCCCAGGTCTAACCTGCCGCCAGCTAGCCCAAGGCATCAGACACACAATTTATCCCCATTGCCTGTTAAACCCAGAAGCATGATGCATTTCTTTTATATCGGAGACACCACTACACGTCGTAAGGCAATACTCATTTAGGCCATCATCATCAGCCAACGCCACTCATTATAAGGCGAAAACACACAGCCAGACGGGATTCTTTGTTGTTATTGAACTATAAAACAACATGAAACAAAGTCTGGTGCGTGTGAAAACAAAGAGGACACTTCATAAAAAAATCAAAACGCTTGCAAAGAGCATAAAAGTTGACACACCAAAGGACGGACGGACGGACAACGTATAGACTTGTTGACAAAGTGGCACAACGAAGACTAAACTTGTTTGATCAAATCAATGGAAAAAGGGGCACAGCACCACAAAATGATTCACTAACACATTTGGTAAATAAATAGAAAAGTTTTCCCATTCACAACTAATTAAAGAATTTTTTTTTTTTCAATAAAAAAAGAGCTAATTAAAAATCCATTATGAAAACAACTCGCAGGAGTAATAAAAAGAAATTTTCAAAATTCCTCTAAAAAAATTTCCTATAGAAATGAAATTTTGAAAAAATTTTCTATAGAAATGAAATTTTGAAAAAATTCGCTATAGAAATGAAATTTTAAAAAAATTTCCTGTAGAAATGAAATTTTGACAAAATTTCATATAGATATGAAATTTTAAGAAAATTTCCTATAGAAATAAAATTGCCTATAGAAATGAAATTTTGACAAAATTTCTTATAGAAATTAAATTTTGAAGAAATTTCCTATAGAAATGAAATTTTGAAAAAAAAAAATTTATAGAAGTGAAATTTTCACAAAATTTCCTATTGAAATGAAATTTTGCCAAAATCTTTTATAGAAATGAAATTTTAACAAAATTTCTTAAAGAAATGAAATTTTAACAAAATTTCTTATAGAAATGAAATTTTAACAAAATTTCTTACAGAAATGAAATTTTAACAAAATTTCTTATAGAAATGAAATTTTAACAAAATTTACTATAGAAAAGAAAATTTAACAAACTTCCTGTCGTAATGAAAATTTGACAAAATTTCCTATCAAAATGAGATTTTGACAAAATTTCCTATAGAAATTAAATTTTGACAAAATTTCCGTTACAAAAGAAAATTTGCCAAAATTTTCTATAGAAATGAAATTTTGATAAAATTTCTTATAGAAATGAAATTTTAACAAACTTTCCTGTCATAATGAAAATTTGACAAAATTTACGATTGAAATGAAATTTTGAAAAATTTCCTATAAAAATGAAATTTTGAAAAAAATTGCTATAGAAATGAAATTTGGATAAAAATTTCCTATAGAAATTAAATTTTGACAAAATTTCCTATAGAAATTAAATTTTGACAAAATTTCCTATAGAAATTAAATTTTGACAAAATTTCCTAAAGTAATGGAATTTTGACAAAATTTCCTATAGAAATGAAATTTTGACAAAATTTCTTATAGAAATGGAAATTTGACAAAATTTCCTATTGAAATGAAATTTTACCAAAATCTCCTTAGAAATGAAATTTGAAAAAATTTCCTATTGAAATTAAATTTTAACAAAATTTCCTATAGAAATGAAATTTTGACAAAATTGCCTATAGAAATGAAATTTTGACATTTCCTATAGAAATGAAAATTTTAAAAAATTTCCTATAGAAAATAAATTTTTCCTATAGAAATGAAATTTTGACAAAATTTCCTATCAAATGAGATTTTGACAAAATTTCCTATAGCAATGAAATTTTGACAAATTTTCCTAAAGAAATCGAATTTTGAAAAAATTTCCTATAGATATGAAATTTAAAAAAAAAAAAAATTCTAGAGAAATGAAATTTTGACAAAATTTCCTATAGAAATGGCATTTTTACAAAATTTCCTATAGAAATGAAATTTTGACCGGCTAGCTGATGGTCTCAGTTGCTAAAGCTTCCCTCTATTTTCCCATACTCTTCTTATATTTACTGTAAGTTTAGTATAATTTAAATAAAAATATAAATTTTGTCAAAATTTCCTATAGAAATGAAATTTTGACAAAATTTCCTATAGAAATGAGATTTTGACAAAATTTCCTATAGAAATGAAATTTTGACAAAATATCCTATAGAAATGAAATTTTGACAAAATTTCCTATAGAAATGAAATTTTGACAAAATTTCCAATAGAAATGAAATTTTGACAAAATTTCCTATAGAAATGGCATTTTTACAAAATTTCCTATGGAAATGAAATTTTGACCGGCTAACTGATGGTCTCAGTTGCTAAAGCTTCACTCTATTTTCCCATACTCTTCTTATATTTACTATAAGTTTAGTATAATTTAAATAACAATATAAATTTTGTCAAAATTTCCTATAGAAATGAAATTTTGACAAATTTTCCTATAGAAATGAGATTTTGACAAAATTTCCTATAGAAATTAAATTTTGACAAAATATCCTATAGAAATGAAATTTTGACAAAATTTCCTATAGAAATGAAATTTTGACAAAATTTCCTATAGAAATGAAATTTTGACAAAATTTCCTATAGAAATGAAATTTTGACAAAATTTCCTATAGAAATGAAATTTTGACAAAATTTCCTATAGAATTATAATTTTGGCAAAATTTCATATAGAAATGAAATTTTGACAAAATTTCCTATAGAAATGAAATTTTGACAAAATTTCCTATAGAAATGAAATTTTGACAAAATTTCCTATAGAAATGAATATTTGACCAAATTTCCTATAGAAATGAAATTTTGGCAAAATTTTATATAGAAATGAAATTTTGACAAAATTTCCTATAGAAATGAAATTTTGACAAAATTTCCTATAGAAATGAAATTTTGACAAAATTTCCTATAGAAATGAAATTTTGACAAATTTTCCTATAGAAATGAGATTTTGACAAAATTTCCTATAGAAATTAAATTTTGACAAAATATCCTATAGAAATGAAATTTTGACAAAATTTCCTATAGAAATGAAATTTTGACAAAATTTCCTATAGAAATGAAATTTTGACAAAATTTCCTATAGAAATGAAATTTTGACAAAATTTCCTATAGAAATGAAATTTTGACAAAATTTCCTATAGAAATGAAATTTTGACACAATGTCCTTTAGAAATGAAATTTTGACAAAATTTCCTATAGAAATGAAATTTTGACAAAATTTACTATAGAAATGAAATTTTGACAAAATTTCCTATAGAAATAAAATTTTGACAAAACTTCCTATAGAAATTAAATTTAGATAAAATTTCCTACAGAAAGGAAATTTTGACAAAATTTCCTATAGAAACGAAATTTTGACAAAATTTCCTATAGAAATGAAATTTTGACAAAAATTTCTAAAAAATAAAAATTTAACAAAATTTTCTATAGAATTATAATTTTGGCAAAATTTCATATAGAAATGAAATTTTGACAAAATTTCCTATAGAAATGAAATTTTGACAAAATTTCCTATAGAAATTAAATTTTGACAAAACTTCCTATAGAAATTAAATTTAGATAAAATTTCCTACAGAAAGGAAATTTTGACAAAATTTCCTATAGAAATGAAATTTTGACAAAATTTCGTAGAGATATAAAATTTTTACAAAATTTTCTACAGAAATAAAATTTTGTGAAAAGTCTTATGGAAATGACATTTTGACATGATTTTGTATGGAAAGTTTCAGAAATTCTCTACGTTGATGCTGCTTGGGATTATAATTTTACTTTTTAATAATAAATCAAGATACCAATGTGTACATTTTTCTCTTAATAAAATATTACGAAAATTTTCAGAATAAAATTTCAATAAAAATAAACATTATAATTTTCCTTCCTCATTCTAAATTACCCATCCCCGTTCCACTTTATTAAATGTCATAGAATGCTTCTACCTCGTTTTTTGCTTTGTTTCCATATCATCCATGCATACAAACCGTCCGCCTCCATAGTCAGTCATTTGATATTTCTATTCTGAATGTGGGGGCGCATAAAATCGTCTGTGATTTGCTTTTGTTAATCGTTTCAGCTGTTTATCCATATCAACTTCTGTTCAACCATTGAGCAAATAGAATTTTTAATTGAAATTGACTTAGAGCACATTTAAGATGGTAAAAGGCGTGTTCCAATCTCAAGATATGTCACGGAATAAAAAAAGCTAAAAGGTTTGCTAAATTTTACGCTATAGAAGGATGGATTGGACATAAAGGAGTTTTGGCTTGTTTTTGTCTTAACAAGGAGGAGATATAAAAAAAAAACTTTGAAAATCTTTTTTATCTTGAAAGCTATTTCATTTTGATAAGTCCTAAAGAGAAAATCTAAAATATGTAATAGAATGGTATTAGCTTTGTTGAAACTAGCAATCAAAGTATTGAAATGGAATAAGGATTAAGGAAGGAATTTGCAAACATTTTTTTGTTTTAGAACTGTTATTATCTTTTATTTCAAAAGTATACAACATTGTTTAAAGAAAATTTCCTACAGAAATGAAATTATGACAAAATTTTCTATGGATATCAAATTTTGACACAATTCCCTCTGGACATTATTTGTTGACACAATTCCTTTTGGAAGTAAAATTGTAACAAAATTTCCTATAAAAGTGGCATTTTGATAAAAATTTCATATAGAAATGACATTTCGACAACATTTCCTATAGAAATGAATTTTCGACAAAATTTTCTATAGAAATGAAATTTCGACAAAATTTCGTATAGAAATGAAATTTTAACAAAATTTCTTACAGAAATATAATTTTAAAAAAATTTCCTATAGAAATGAAATTTTGAAAAAATTTCCTATAGAAATTAAGTTTTAAAAAAAATCCTACACAGAAAAAAATATCACCAAATTTTTTCCAATTAAAAAGTTAATTGAAGTTTAAAATTTTCAATTAATAAATTAATTGATACAATTAACTTTTTAATCATGATAGAAACATTAAGTTAATTAAGTCAATGATTGAAAATTTTAAAATTTTTAATTAAAAAATTAATTGATACAATCAAATTCGTAAGACTAATTCAGTTAAAAAAGTGCTTATTTTTTTAATTTTTAATTAAAAATGTATTTCAAACAATCATTTGTTAATCGAAATAAAAACTCTATGCCAATTCAGAAAGTAATTACAAAAAGTTACCTTTTTTAATTAATAAATTAATTGAGTTTTGCAATCAACATCAATTAAATTTTTAATTGAATCAATTAAAAAATTAATTGAAATTTGCTGAAAAACTCAATTAATTTTTTAATCAAGAATTTTTTCTATGCCCAATTAAAACTGTGATTGATACTATCATTTCCGTGATTGAAGACATTTCAATTAAAAAATTAATTGGATTAATTAATTTGGTGATTGAATCAGAAAAAAATTTTTTGTGTGTATAGAAATGAAATTTTCACAAAGAAATGGAAATGGAATTTTCATATAGAAATGAAATTTTGAAATTTTTAATTTTCCTATGGAAATTATATTTTGACAAGATTTATTATAGAAATGAAATTTGGACAAAATTATCTATAGAACTGCAATTTTGACGAAATTTCCTATAGAAAAGAAGTTTTGACAAAATTTCTTAGAGATATAAAATTTTAGAGATATAATGAAATTTTGACAAAATTTCTTACAGAAATATAATTTTAAAAAAATTTCCTATAGAAATGAAATTTTGAAAAAAATTCCTATAGAAATTAAGTTTTAAAAAAATCCTACACAGAAAAAAATATCACCAAATTTTTTCCAATTAAAAAGTTAATTGAAGTTTAAAATTTTCAATTAATAAATTAATTGATACAATTAACTTTTTAATCATGATAGAAACATTAAGTTAATTAAGTCAATGATTGAACATTTTAAAATTTTTAATTAAAAAATTAATTGATACAATTAACTTTTTAATCAAATTCGTAAGACTAATTCAGTTAAAAAAGTGCTTATGTTTTTAATTTTTAATTAAAAATGTATTTCAAACAATCATTTGTTAATCGAAATAAAAACTCTATGCCAATTCAGAAAGTAATTACAAAAAGTTACCTTTTTTAATTAATAAATTAATTGAGTTTTGCAATCAACATCAATTAAATTTTTAATTGAATCAATTAAAAAATTAATTGAAATTTGCTGAAAAACTCAATTAATTTTTTAATCAATAATTTTTTCTATGCCCAATTAAAACTGTGATTGATACTATCATTTCCGTGATTGAAGACATTTCAATTAAAAAATTAATTGGATCAATTAATTTGGTGATTGAATCAGAAAAAAATTTTTTGTGTGTATAGAAATGAAATTTTCACAAAGAAATGGAAATGGAATTTTCATATAGAAATGAAATTTTGACAAAATTTTCATATAGAAATGAAATTTTGAATTTTGAATTTTCCTATGGAAATTAAATTTTGACAAGATTTATTATAGAAATGAAATTTGGACAAAATTATGTATAGAACTGCAATTTTGATGAAATTTCCTATAGAAAAGAAGTTTTGACAAAATTTCTTAGAGATATAAAATTTTGACAAAATTTCCTATAGAAATGCAATGTTGACGAAATTTCCTATATAAATGAAGTTGTAACAAAATTTCTTAGAGATATAAATTTTGAAAAAATTTCCTAAAAGATGAAATTTTCTATAGAAAATTTTTTGACAACATTTTCTATAGAAATGAAATTTTGACAACATTTCCTATAGAAATGGAATTTTGATAAAATATCCTATACCAATGAAATTTTGAAAAAATTTCCTATAGAAATGAAATTTTGAAAAGATTTCCTATACAAATGAAATTTGTACAAAATTTCCTATAGAACTGCAATTTTGACGAAATTTCCTATAGAAATGAAGTTTTGACAAAATTTCTTAGAGATATAAAATTTTGACAAAATTTTCTATAGAAATGAAATTTTGACAAAATTTCCTAAGAAATGCAATTTTGACGAAATTTCCTATATAAATGAAGTTTTAACAAAATTTCTTAGAGATATAAATTTTGACAAAATTTCGTATAAGATGAAATTTTGACAAAATTTCCTATAAAGATGAAATTTTGACAAAATTTCCTATAGAAATGAAATTTTAACAAAATTTCTTACAGAAATGAAGTTTTGACAAAATTTCTTAGAGATATAAAATTTTTACAAAATTTCCTATAGAAATAAAATTTTCTTAAAAAATTTCCTATAGAAATGAAATTTTGAAATTATCCTGTAGCAACGAAATTTTGACAAAATTCCCTATGGAAATGAAATTTTGACGAGATTTATTATAGAAATGAAATTTGGACAAAATTACCTATCGAACTGCAATTTTGGCGAAATTTCCTATAGAAATGAAGTTTTGACAAAATTTCTTAGAGATATAAAATTTTGACAAAATTTTCTATAGATATGAAATTTTGAAAAAATTTCCTATAGAAATGAAATTTTGAAAAAATTTCCTATAGAAATGAAATTTGGAGAAAATTTCCTATAGAACTGCAATTTTGACGAAAATTCCTATAGAAATGAAGTTTTGACAAAATTTCTTAGAGATATAAAATGTTGACAAAATTGTCTATAGAAATGAAATTTTGACAAAATTTCCTATACATATCAAATGTTGACAAAATTTCCTATAGACATCAAATTTTGACAAAATTTCCTATAGAAATGAAGTTTTGACAAAATTTCTTAAAGATATAAATTTTGACAAAATTTCCTATAAGATGAAATTTTGACAAAATTTCCTATAGAAAGAAAATGTTTACAAAATTTCCTATAAAAATAAAATTTTCTGAAAAAATCTTATGGAAATGAAATTTTGACAAGATTTTGAGTGGAAATTAAAGTTTGACAAAAATTCCTATAAACATGGAATTTAAAAAAAATGTCTTAGAGATATAAAATTTTGACAAAATTTTCTATAGAAATGAAATTTTTACAAAATTTCCTATAGATATCAAAATTTTGACAAAATTTCCTATAGAAATGAAATTTTGAAAAAATTTCCTATAGAACTGAAATTTTGAAAAAATTTCCTATAGAACTGTAATTTTGACGAAAATTCCTATAGAAATGAAGTTTTGACAAAATTTCCTATAAGATGAAATTTTGACAAAATTTCCTATAGAAACAAAATTTTCTGCAAAAATCTTATGGAAAAGAAATTTTGACAAGATTTTTGTATGGAAATTAAACTTTGACAAAATTTCCTATAAACATGGAATTTAAAAAAAAATTTAGTATATACATGGAATTTGAAAAAAAAAATCTAAATACATGGAAAAATTTCCAATAGGAATGAAATTTTGTGAAATATTCGTATGGAGATGAAATTTTTGACAAAATTTATTATAGAAATGAAATTTTGACAAAATTACATATAGAAAATAAATTTTGCATAGAAATGAAATTTTGACAGAATTTCCTATAGAAATGTAATTAAAAAAATATTCTTATAGAAATGAAATTTTTAACACAATTCCATAGGAAAATGAAAATTTAAAAAAATTCCCTATGGAAATAAAATTTTGACACAATCCCCTAGGGAAATGACATTTTGACAAAATTTCATATAGAAAAGAATTTTTGACAAATTTCATTATAGAAATGAAATTTTGACAAGATTTATTATAGAAATGAAATTTTGAAAAAATTTCCTATACAAATAAAATTTTGACAAAATTTCCTATAGAAATGAAATTTTGACAACATTTCCAATAGAAAATAAATTTCGACAAAATTTCCTGTAGGAATGAAATTTTTAATACAATTCCCTAGGGAAATGAAATTTTGAAAAAAATCCCCATGGAAATGAAATTTTGGCACAATTCCCTAAGAAAATGAAATTTTGACCCAACTCCCTAGGGAAATGACATTTTGAAAAAATTTCCTATAGAAATAAAATTTTGAAAAAAACTTATTATTAAATTAAATTTTGAAAAAAATTCCTATAGAAATGAAATTTTGAAAAAATTTCCTATAGAAATGAAGTTTTGGCAAAATTTCTTAGAGATATAAAATTTCTTATAGAAATGAAATTTTAACAAAATTTCCTATAGAAATCAAAATTTCCTATAGAAATCAAAAATTTGGAAAAAAAATCCTATAGAAATTTAATTTTGACGAAATTTAAATAATAAACGAAATATTTTGCCAATTATTTAAGATTTCACCCACAGATGACATAAGGGTTATTTGTTTTAAACTTTTCCTGATGCTCCACATGCTCATGACACACATACAATGGTATACTCATTTGATGTATGAGACGCCCCTACCTAATATTTTGCTGAACTGAACTGCAAGTATTTCATTTTGATTGAGACTTGTGTTCTTACGGAAGATATCTACATCTATAGAATGTCAAACGTGTGCTTCACGTCCAGTGCTACCGTATTGTGACTCATTGATTTATGACTACCTGCCTCTGGTTGTTGTTGTGTTTATTTAATCATTGAACATTTTTCTGATGAACAAGTCTATCATCCATTTCCCCTGTGAATATGGTCGGTCGGTCGGTCTAACATTGCTACTAGCTTCTGGTGTTTGGCAAATACACTCAAGTTGTTGGACAAATGCGGAAAATGTATTCCAATTTCTAAAGCTCTTGGTCAACTCGGGGAAACATGAGTATACGTTGTATTTTTCCAGTTGCTTCATTTTATCTGACCTCTTTCCCGAAAGTAGATACAAAGAGAAAAAAAGGCTTTAAATGTCATTTGTGAGTATTAAGTGGCATTTGTGGAAGCTGATTAGGCAATGATGATGAATATTCTGGAATGAGTAATTTCTCCAATTTGAAGATTAAATGTGATCTTTTGACATGGTCTTCTAGTCTAAACGAAGAGGATTTGGAAATGATCTATGAAAGACAAAAGGTTGGAATTTTTAGTTGTATAGTGGATTAAAATTGAAATTTAAATTTTCATAGGAGACTTCTGAGAAAATTAAGATTTACATAAGATTTAATTTTCGGATTAGAAAATATCGTTGAAATTTAATTTCCGTAGCAAATTTTCTTAACATTTCATTTTTATAGGAAATTTTCTTAAAATTTCATTTGTATATGAAATTTTTTCAAAATTTCATTTGTATTTCATTTGTATACGAAATTTTCTCAAAATTTGCAAAATTTCATTCCTTATGCTTGGTACTAAGTTCGTTTCTGCGAAAAACGAATATCTTGATCTATCTCTGTGAATAGGATGGGTCTCAAACCCAGAGATGTTAACTTAATTATGCGAAATAATATGCCTGCCTATTTTTTCGTGCGAAAAATCCAGGGTTGTATAAATATGTGTCTGAAAATGCTCAAAGATTTCGCATTTATTCCGCGCTAACGTTTTTGTATATGGAGTATAACAGTTTTTCGTGCGAAAACGTGATCTTAGTACTAGGCTTTAAGGAAAATTTTGCAACATTTCGTTTCGATAGGAAACTTTTGCAAAATTAAATTTCTATCGAAAATGTTGTCAAAATTTCATTTCTATAGGAACTTTTGTCAAAATTTCATTTCCATAGGAAATTTTGTAAAAATTTCATTTCTATAGGAAATTTGGTCAAAATTTTATTTCTATAGGAAAATTTTGTCAAAATTTCATTTCTATGGGAAAAGTTTGCAAAAATTTCATTTCTATAGGAAAGTTTGTCAAAATTTTATTTCTATAGGAAATTTTGTCAAAATTTTATTTCTATAGGAAATTTTGTCAAAATTTCATTTCTATAGGAAAATTTTGTCAAAATTTCATTTCTATAGGAATTTTTTTTAATATTTCATTTCTATAGAAAATTTTGTCAAAATTCTATTTCTATTGACATTTTTTTCAAAATTTCCTTTCTTTAAAATTGTTTGCAAAATTTAGTTTCAATATGAATTTTTGTTGAAATTTAATTTCTATAGGAAATTTTGTCAACATTTAATTTTTATAGAAAATGTTCTCAAAATTTGATTTCTAATGGATATTTTCTTAAAATTTCTATAGAAATGAAATTTTGACAAAATTTCCTATAGTAAAGGAAGTTTTAACAAAATTTCTTAGAGATATAAAATTTTTACAAAATTTCCTATAGAAATAAAATTTTCTGAAAAATTCTTATGGAAATAAAATTTTGACAAAATTTTGTATGAAAATTAAATTTTGACAAAATTTCTTATAAACATGGAATTTGAAAAAAAATTCCAATAAGAATGAAATTTTGTGAAATATTCTTATGGAAATTAAATTTTTGACAAAATTTATTATAGAAATGAAATTTTGACATTTCCTATAGGAATGAAATTTTTAACACAATTCCCTATGGA
Source organism: Haematobia irritans (assembly GCF_050003625.1). Classification (NCBI taxonomy): domain Eukaryota; kingdom Metazoa; phylum Arthropoda; class Insecta; order Diptera; family Muscidae; genus Haematobia; species Haematobia irritans. Next base: position 140,562,714 of record NC_134401.1, on the reverse strand, counting down.
AATGAAATTTTGACGCAATTCCCTAAGGAAATGAAGTTTTGACCCAACTCCCTTGTGAAATGTAATTGTGAAAAAATTTCCTATAGCAAAATTTATTTGCTATAGGAATTTTTGTCGAAATTTTATTTCTATCGAAAATTTTGTCAAAATTTCATTTCTATGGGAAATTTAGTCAAAATTTTATTTCTATCGAAAATTTTGTCAAAATTTCATTTCTATAGGAAATTTAGTCAAAATTTTATTTCTATAGGAAATTTAGTCAAAATTTCATTTCTATAGGAAAATTTTGTCTAAATTTCATTTCTATAAGAAAATGTTGTCAAAATTTCATTTCTATAGGAAATTTTGTCAAAATTTCATTTCTATAAGAAATATTTTTAATATTTCATTTCTATAGAAAATTTTGTCAAAATTCTATTTCTATTGGAATTTTTTTTAAATTTCCTGTCTTTAAAATTGTTTGCAAAATTTAATTTCAATAGGAATTTTTGTCGAAATTTCATTTCTATAGGAAATTTTGTCAACATTTCATTTTTATAGAAAATGTTCTCAAAATTTGATTTCTAATGGACATTTTCTTAAAATTTGATTTCTAATGGACATCTTCTTTTTTTTCTATAAGAAATTTTCTTAAAATTTCATTTCTATCAAAATTCATTTCATTTTGTCAAAATTCTATTTCTATAGGAAATTTTCTCAAAATTCTATTTCTATAGGAAATTGTCTGAAAATTTCATTTCTATAGAAGATTTTCTTAAAATTTCATTTCTATTATAAATATTCTCAAAATTTCGTTTCTATAGGAAACATTTGAAAAATTTCGTCTCTATAGAAAATGTTTACAAATTTTCTTTATACAGAAAATTATGTCACAATTTCATTTCTATCGAAAATTTTCTCAAAATTTCGATTTTATAGGAAATTTTCTCAAAATTTTATTTCTATAGGAAATTTTATAAAAAGGTCATTTCTATAGGAAATATTCTCAAAATTTCAGTTCTATAGGAAACATTCTCAAAATTGCATTTCTATAAGCAATTTTGCAAAATTTCTATTGAAAATTTTATCAAAATTTCATTTTTATAGGAAATTTTGTCAACATTTTGATTTCTATATGAAATTTTGTTAAATTTTCATTTCTATAGGAAATTTTGTCAAAATTTCAATTCTATAGGCAATTTTGTCAAAATTTAATTTCTATAGGAAATTTTGTCAAAATTCTATTTCTATTGGCATTTTTTGCAAAATTTCATGTCTTTAAAATTGTTTGCAAAATTTCATGTCTATAGGAAATTTTCTCAAAATTTCATTTCTATTGGAAATATTCATAAAACTTCGTTTCTATAGCAATTTTTTTGCAAAATTTATTTTCTTTTGATTTCTATAGGAAATTTTGACAAAATTTCAATTCTATAAGAAATTTTGTCAAAATTTCATTTCTATAAGAAATTTTGTCAAAATTTAATTTCTGTGAGAAATTTTGTTTTCAATAAATGTTCATGTCAATAAAAATTTTTCTCAAAATTTCTATAGGAAATTGTGTCAAAATTACATTTTTAAAGAAATTTTCTCAAAATTTCATTTCTATGGGATATGTTCTTAAAATTTCATTACTATAAGAAGTTTTCTTAAACTTTCATTTCTATAGGAAATTTTCTCAAAAATTGATTTTTTAAGGATATTTTATCAAAATTCTATTTCTATAGGAATTTTTGTCAAAATTTCATTTGTGTAAGTAATTTTCTGAAAATCTCACTTCTATAGAAGAATTTCTTTAAATTTCATTTCTATAGAAGATTTTCTTAATATTTCATTTCTTTGGGATTCTTTTTTTCAAAATTTCTATCTCATTTCTAGAGGAATTTTCCTAAAAACAAGACTCATGGAATTTTTTTTGGTATTAATTTTTGCCTTGCAAATTTAAAAACAAAAAAGATTTTGCAAAACAAAAATTGATCACAAACAATAAACGATTTTCACATATACTTTCATTGTTTGACATCGCATTACCCTAACTCCTTACTCCTATTGTGCGCAGACCCCGATATTAACTCTTTGCGTTTAAACATTTTTCAAAATGATAATCGAAAACAAAGGAACAATAAAACATTTTGTCATTATCATTATCAACATCATCATTTTGAACTTAATCATTACCATCCACATCCCCATCAGCAGTATTATCAGCTTCGTCATCGAGAGGACAATAGACAATGACTGTGACTGCAGCAAAGAAAATCATGATATAGAAACAGTTGCAACAACCAGCCATACAACTGCAGCATCACCATCATCACAAAGAACTACACCCCAGTTCAACTTGTCATGGGCATTGTGTCTTGCCTTGTGAGTAAAGTGCATAAGTTTTGTTCAATTTTTTTTTCCGCCACAGTCAAATGTTACAAATTGAATACGAAAAAAAAATCCCAAAAGAATGTGAATAAATACATAGAAATGAAATCTAGTTTTGTATTCTTTAACAAGAAATGAGGTTCCTGTCGAAAGGGTTTTTAGATTTGAGAAAAATATAGCAATGACATAGAAAATGGAAAATAATATTTGTCAACGTTTCCTATGTTGTAGGGATACAAATGTCGAATATCGAATTTTCGACTAATCGATTTTTTGTCAAAAACTCGAAGTCGACTATTGAAAATCTAGCCAAATCGAATTTTTATAGGAGCAAAAATCAATCCAATTTTTAGATAGAACTTGAGAAGGCCAATGTAGGATGCGATGATCTGACAGCTCAAAAATATAATTTCTCTAAAATATTTTCTTAAAATTTAATTTCAATATAAATTTTTCTTAAAATGTCATTTCTATGGAAAATTTTTGCAAAATTTCATTTCTATAGGAAGTTTTGTCAACATTTTATTTCTATGGGAAATATAGCCAAAATTTAATTTCTATACGAAATTTTCTTAAAATTTAATTTCTATGGGAAATTTTTGCAAAATTTTATTTCTGTAGGAAAATTTTCAAAATTTCATTTCTTAGGATTTTTTTTTTTTAAATTTCATTTCTATAAGAAATTTTGGCAAAATTTAATTTCTATAGGAAATTTTTGCAAAATTCCATTTCTATAGGAAAATTTTCCAAAATTTTATTTCTATAGGAAATTTTTGCAAAATTCCATTTCTATAGGAAAAATTTTCAAAATATTATTGCTATAGAAAATTTTGTCAAAGTGTCATTTTTTATAGGAAATTTTTGCCAAATTTCATTTCTATAGGAATGTTTTGAAAAATTTCATTTCAATGGGAAATTTTTGCAAACTTTTGATTCTCTAGAAAATGTTTGCAAAATTTCTGTTCTATAGGAACATTTTCAAAATTTCATTTCTATAAGATTTTTTTTTTAAATTTCATTTCTATACGAAATTTTTGCAAAATTCCATTTCTATAGGAAATTTTGTCAAAGTGTCATTTTTATAGGAATCTTGGCAAAATTTCATTTCTATTGGAAATGTTTGCAAAATTCCATTTCTATAGGAATTTTTTTTTTCAAAATTTCATTTCTATAGTAAATTTTGTCAAAATTTTATTTCTATAGGAATTTTTTTCAAAATTTCATTTCTATAGGAAATTTTTTCAAAATTTTATTTCTATAGGAAATTTTTTCAAAATTTCATTTCTATAGGAAATTTTGTCAAAGTGTCATTTTTATAGGAATTTTGGCAAAATTTCATTTCTATAGGAAATTTTTGCAAAATTCCATTTCTATAGGAAAATTTTTAAAAAATTTATTTCTATAGAAAATTTTTGCAAAATTCCATTTCTATAGGAAAATTTTTCAAAATTTTATTTCTATAGAAATTTTTTTTTCAAAATTTCACTTCTTTCAAAATTTAATTTCTATAGGAAATTTTGTCAAAGTGGCATTTTTATAGAAAATTTTGTCAAAGTGTCATTTTTATAGGAAATTTTTGTCAAATTTCATTTCTATGAGATTTTTTGCAAAATTCCATTTCTATAGGAAAATTTTTCAAAATTTTATTTCTATAGGAAATTTTTTCAAAATTTCATTTCTATAGGAAATTTTTTCAAAATTTCATTTCTGTAGGAAATTTTGTCAAAATTTCATTTCTATAGGATTTTTTTCTAAATTTCATTTCTATAGGAATTTTGTCAAAGTGTCATTTTTATAGGAATTTTGGCAAAATTTCATTTCTATAGGAAATTTTTGCAAAATTCCATTTCTATAGGAACATTTTTAAAAAATTTATTTCTATAGGAAATTTTTTGCAAAATTCCTTTTCTATAGGAAAATCTTTCAATATTTTATTTCTATAGGAATTTTTTTTCAAAATTTCATTTTTTTCAAAATTTAATTTCTATAGGAAATTTTGTCAAAGTGGCATTTTTATAGAAAATTTTGTCAAAGTGTCATTTTTATAGGAAATTTTTGTCAAATTTCACTTCTATGGGATTTTTTGCAAAATTTCATTTCTATAGGAACATTTTCAAAATTTCATTTCTATAGGAAATTTTTGCAAAATTCCATTTCTATAGGAAAATTTTTCAAAATATTATTTCTATAGGATTTTTTTTCAAAATTTTATTTCTATAGGAAATTTTTTCAAAATTGCATTTCTAAAGGAAATTTTGTCAAAATTTCATTTCTATAGGATTTTTTTTTTTCAAAATTTCATTTCTATAGGAAATTTTTTCAAAGTGTCATTTTTATAGGAATTTTGGCAAAATTTCATTTCTATAGGAAATTTTTGCAAAATTCCATTTCTATACGAAAATTTTTAAAAATTTTATTTCTATAGGAAATTTTTGCAAAATTCCATTTCTATAGGAAAAATTTTCAAAATTTTCTTTCTATAGGATTTTTTTTTTCAAAATTTCATTTCTATAGAAAATTTTGTCAAAGTGTCATTTTTATAGGAACATTTTGCCAAATTTCATTTCAATAGGAAATTTTTGCCAAATTTCATTTCTATAGGAATTTTTTGTCAAATTTTATTTCTATGGGAAATTTTTTTCAAAATTTCATTTCTATAGGAACATTTTCAAAATTTCATTTCTATAAGAATTTTTTTTTTTTTTAAATTTCATTTCTATAGGAAATTTTTGCAAAATTCCATTTCTATAGGAAAATTTTTCAAAATTTTATTTCTATAAGAAATTGTTCCAAAATTTCTGTTCTATAGGAAATTTTTGCAAAATTTCATTTCTATGGGAACATTTTCAAAATTTCATTTCTATAGGAAATTTTTGCAAAATTCCATTTCTATAGGAAAATTTTTCAAAATTTAATTTCTATAGGAAATTTTTTCAAAATTTTATTTCTATAGGAATTTTTTTTCAAAATTTCATTTCTATAGGAAATTTTGTCAAAATTTCATTTCTATAGGAAATTTTTTCAAAATTTCATTTCTATAGGAAATTTTGTCAAAGTGTCATTGTTATAGGAATTTTTTGCCAAATTTCATTTCTATGGGAAATTTGTGCCAAATTTCATTTCTATGGAAAATTTTTGCAAAATTTGGTTCTCTAGGAAATTTTTCCAAAATGTCTGTTCTATAGGAAATTTTTGAAAAATTTCATTTCTATAGGATTTTTTGCAAAATTTTATTTCCATAGGAATTTTTTTTTAAATTTCATTTCTATAGTAAAATTTGGCAAAATTTTATTTCTATAGGAAAATTTTTCAAAATTTCATTTCTATACGAAATTTTTGTCAAAATTTCATTTTTTTAGGATTTTGTTTTTTTTTTCAAAATATCATTTCTACAGGAATTTTTTGCCCAATTTCCTTTCTATAGGAATTTTTTGCAAAATTTCATTTCCATGGGAATTTTTGCCAAATTTCGTTTCCATGGGAATATTTTGCCAAATTTCATTTCTATGGGAAATTTTTGCAAAATTTCATGTGTATGAACCCTTCATACAGACAATGACAAGTTTTATTTATTTGCCTCCCAAAGCTAGTGTTTGTTTTCTTTTTTTTGTCACTGAAAAATAAAAGAGTAGTCCTAGGCGTTGACAAGACTACATAGTATTTGTCAGCGCCTAGCGTACTCTCCAAATGACCTAGGACACAAAAATCCAACAGATTGAGATTCGGAGATTTTGGTGGCCAATGTTGTGTAGAAAGGAAGCGAGGAACCTCATTCTTAAGCAATTCTTGGATGGCACGTACCAAGTGCTATGATACCGAGTCCTGTTGGAATGTCCATGGTTTGCGGACTAAATACATGTCTAACAAGGGCTCGGTATTGATTGCCCATTTAGGACATTAGGACATTACGATAATATTCCGCAATTATTTAGAGCCCACGGTCGATGAATACGAGCAGGGTTCGACCATCGGCCCACATCATTACTATCTTCTGCGCTTGAGTGGTTAATCGAAGGTGTAAATTTTCTGCTGACCTCTTTGGCACTTTGTAATGAAAACCGAATTCTAATTAGCCAGCAACTCCTTGGTTTTTTCCAATCTAACTTGGCAATCGGTGAACTCGTTTTTTTTTTAATTTCAATGGCTTTAGTCAAAACTAATTTTCAATATGTGTGAATATCCCTTATCGCAATATGTTGAGCTCGCTAGCAAGTTTTCTACCACTAATCGATCCGGACTTTACTTTTGGGATTATTTCTGGTGAAGTTACCGTTAATGTCGTCCACTTTTTGGACGTTATGGAACACTGCCAGTATGACGGTAACGAGCAATGGTACGAGAAATACATAATTTTTTCACATTTAAATGCTGAAGGGCTGTATAAAATTTGGAATTCCATGACTAATAACTTAAGTATGAATGCAATCAAGATCGAAATGCTTTTGTAAGCTTGAAAAGAATATAATAAACTTTCACTGGAAAAAAACTGTCAACTGTGAAAGATCGGTTTAGAAATGATAGCAATCTGAAGTTTGTAGCAATACATATCAGCCACATTGTAAAGCACATTTCAACCAATAAAAGCACTTCATTCAGACTACCCTGTAGTTTTTTAATTTGTCAAATGTCAATTTTTTGGTCATTTTACAAGTAAGGACTAAAAAATGTGACCGTAAGGATGCACTGGAGAAAGCTATAGCCCGGGAATGAACCAAAATCCCGGAAGATTACATTCGGGCAGGTTGAAACTTTGTTAACTAGACGGTGAACATTTAATATGTTTGTTGCAACCATGTTATTTTTTATTAAATTATTGCCCATATTCATAATAATATACTGACATTTTATCATATGAATTGTTATTGAAATAATAGGCTTAAAGTTTACTTTAATTTGTATGAATATTGAGAGAGGGGTATGTATCTCATTTCGATAAGCATATTTATGTTTGCCTAAAATAACTCTTTTTGTTTTTTGTTTGCTAAAAAAACAATCCTGTCCAAAATTGACATTATTATGCTCTTGAATTATGTTTGATGTGATTATATTCCTTCTGTGCGTATACTAACATATTTTTTCGGTGTTTAAAATCGACCACAGTTTATTGTAAGTTCTTACCAACATTGTTATATATTTCTATAAATATGTTCGTCACTTTTTGTATTCTGTTAAAAACCATCTGTGCTTCTTATATTCCTGTTTCTTCTTTTTTTTGCATTACTTAACTCTTGCTTTATATCATGTTTCTGTTTCATTTTTTGGATGTTTTTTTTTTTTCTGTGCTTATAAACCTTTCTCCCCCAAAATCTTACCGAATGACCCACTGCAGTAGTTTGTTAAAATTTTCTTCATTGATATCCTGTCTCTGCTTCCCATTCTCCTCACCACATCCCAAGACACTCTTTATGTTGGTCCCTGACATTATTCATCCGCATTTCATTTTAAGATGAACTACACTCCCAAAACAAGCTCAAAATTTATATTGACAAAGAGAAGATTCAGTGTTGCTTGTTTTCTTTCTCTTCTACTTTGTTTTTGTTTTTTTTTTTAACTGGTCTCAGTTCAATGCAGAGAATACAAATGCCAGGCATATGTATGTGTAGTCAGTCAGGACCAGATAGTGTATGGATCATATTTGCCAAGGGGAAATATTCATTGATAAGTATATGAAGGTTATGATGCTGTATTTTAGGAGAGTATGTTGCCATCTCAGTCTGAGTTAGCGTGCGTGTGTGTGGGTATGGTAAAGTTTTTCCAAATTGCATGAACACATTTTGTGAAATTTCAATAACCCAATTTTTTCTTATTGGAATTAAGGGAAATGACTCATGTCATTTAATATGAATATACCTGATTATCAAAAGAAATCGAAGGGGAGAAGCCACATTGAAATGGTAATGCATTAAAACTGCATAATGCATAATATTTACAGAAATAATCTAAACACTGACAAAATATACACTGAAAGAAGAGGAACAATAGTTTAAGCAATAGTTTGACTTTAAAAAATCGTTATCATCTAATAAAAAAAGATTATAGGCAATCGTTTCAACAATTCTCATATATTCAAGTTTATTTCCTCTTAATGAAACCATAATATTACTAACAAAGGGGAATTTCTTTTGTGTAAAACTTCATTCCAGATGAAAGTACAATAAAAATGTGAATCCTCTAGGGCACTAGAGCAAATTTAACTCTAGTTAAGTCCATGGAATTATTATGTTTTGGTAAAGTTTCCTTGAATTTAACCAAAACAGGGTAAAAAAAATTATACACAAATGAAGCCTAAAATTCGTGTCTCCCACAACATAGTTCAGCATTTCATAAAATTTGAAAATTTGATCACAAATGCGCCCAACATGAACTTGGTATGGTATGTTTGCGATTTTGAACTCCAATATTTTCCTTAATACTACGAATTTTTCTTCAACAAAGTGATAAAAATTAATTACGTCTGATCTATATCTTTTTGAATTCGTCGAAAAATAATTATTTATTATTATTATGATTATGAAACAAGTTGACAAATTTTTCTATATAAAAAAAAATTCAATGGAAAAATGTTTATAAAATCTTCTACACAATAGAAAAAAATTGACAAAATTCACTGTATAAATATAAAATTGACCAAATAAACTCCAGAAATTAAAAATGTAAAAAAAAACAAGTGAGTAAAGTAGAAAGTCGGGCGGGCCGACTATATCATACCGTAAACAACTCCTACTGAATTAGTAAACATTGTTTGTGGGGTTTCAATGGTATAGGTTTGTGGAAAAACCGCATTTCCATATTTAAGAACATTGAGGGGTACATGACAGTTTTATCACAATCTGAGGAGAAAAGTCTGATATTAGGAGATAGTTGATTCTGAATCTACAGAGTTAGTATGCTACTAATATTGAGTGCATTATTGAGACCACTATGGTCAATAATAAGGTTATAAGGGGTAAATTTTTGAAAATCGGGCGCTACATATATATGGGAGCTATATCTAAACCTGAACCGATTTGGATGATATTTTGCACATAGAGTCAGTGCTATAGAAGACTAGCGTAAGCCAAGTTTGAGTAAGATCGGTTGATAAATAAGGGACTTCGCGAAAATCGGGTGATACATATATATGGGAGCTATATCTAAATCTGAACCGATTTCGATGAAATTTGGCATACATAAAGGGTGGTTAATTGGATGACTCTGTGGCAAATTGGACGCCGATCGGTTAGTAGATAAAGGCAATCGTATCGAAATACATACATATATATATATGGGATACATATATATGGGAGCTATATCTAAATTTGATCCGATTTTTCCAAATTCAAGAGTTTACTTACGCTCTCGATTTTAATCGTGCTCATGATTTCAGACACGTATCACAGGTAAATTACTCATTCAATTATTCGCGAGGCACGACATTTCTCGTAAGTCACGATATTTTTCGTGAGTCACTGTATTTTTTGTGAGTCACTACATTTTCTTACGTGAGTGTGCATGAGTACAAGTTTTCTTTTCGTGCGTGTGAGTGAGCATGAGACCTACCAAACAATATCGTGCGTGAGGGTTCGAGAGTAAGATATGTACGTAGTGAGTGCGCGTGCGTAAAATTTTACTCACGTAAAGGGTGATACGGTCAAAATTTGGTCAATATAAACTTGATGTATTTCTTTCAATTTTGCATTTAAAAAACCTGAACACCCCTCATTTTGAAGGTGTGTGTGTGTGTGTAGAATGTTGCTCCTATTTTGATTTTGGAATTCACTCTTCAGTTGTCAAAATGCCGTCCAAGCAAGAAGAGCAGCGTATCAAAATTTTGCTCGCGCATCGCGAAAATCCGAGCTACTCGCACGCAAAGCTGGCAAAATCGCTAAAAGTTGCCAAATCAACCGTTACAAATGTAATTAAAGTGTTTGGGAACGTTTATCGACAGCCAGGAAGTCTGGATCGGGGAGAAATCGAAAACCGGAAGCCGCTGAGGTGACAAAGAGAGTTGCCGGTAGTTTCAAGCGAAACCCTAACCTCTCCGAGATGCCGCAAATAAGCTGGGTGTATCGTCTACAACCGTGCATCGAGCCAAAAAACAAGCCGGACCATCGACTTACAAGAAGGTGGTGACTCCAAATCGCGATGATAAACAAAATACGATGCTGACGAAGTTTGACTGCGTGGTAATGGACGACGAAACCTACGTCAAAGCCGACTACAAGCAGCTTCCGGGACAGGAGTTTTATACGGCAAAAGGAAGGGGAAAGGTAGCAGATATTTTCAAGCACATAAAACTGTCAAAGTTCGCAAAGAAATATCTGGTTTGGCAAGCCATCTGTACCTGTGGCTTGAAAAGCAGCATTTTCATAGCTTCCGGGACTGTCAACCAAGAAATTTACGTGAATGAGTGTTTGAATAAACGTCTGCTGCCTTTCCTGAAGAAACACGGTTGTTCCGTACTGTTTTGGCCGGATTTGGCATCTTGACATTACGGTAAAAAGGCCATAGAGTGGTACGCCGCCAACAACGTTCAGGTGGTTCCCAAGGACAAGAACCCTCCCAACACGTCAGAGCTCCGCCCAATTGAGAAATACTGGGCTATTGTCAAGCGGAACCTAAAGAAGACCAAAAAACTGCTAAGGACGAGCAGCAGTTCAAGGCAAACTGGCTTCCTGGGTGGCTGTACAAAATCTGATGGCAGGTGTCAAGCGTGAGGCCCGGCAATTCGGATTTGGAAAAGCGAAAGCCTAACTGAATATTTTTCCTGAATTTTATACTAATTGAACTTGAAAAAGAAATTTAATTTGATTTTTTAAATAAACGATTTCACCGATTTACACGCGTTTTCCCTTGACCAAATTTTGACCGTATCACCCTTTACACACCTCTATAACCAATAGCATAATTTTTGGATGCATGTATACATTTTTATAATGTATATGCAACTATAATCTTTTAGCTAATTCTCTTACAGAGTATTTCCATTTTTGACTAAGACACATGATTTGATTACGTGCATATTTTAAGATTTATGATTTCTATTACTAAATAACAAGTTGGCTTGTGATTAAATTGGAATACATTAGCTTACTTCCGTCATACAAAAAGACATTGTAAAACACCGTAATTAATACACAATCTGTCATCGAATTAATTAAGTTTATTCAAATTTTGCTTATCTCAGTTTATAGTTCAAGTTTTTGGTTGAATTAATTTGATTATTGGCACACTTATCACAACATTATGTTGGAGCCTATTAATTAGAACTTAATGTTGAGATAAAACTCGTAATAAATTAAAATATGTAAATAAATCAAATGAAAATAGTTTAAGTTTTGCTAAGTAAAACATTTTCCAAATCTTTGAAAATTATTTGAATTCAATTCGCCTTCATGCTACTCCACACTCTGTTTCATCAAATTATTAAATTTATTGAAAATTTGTTTGTAAACATTTATAGTGCATATTATTTTTATGATGGTGTCAATAAATCAGAACACTTGATATTAATTTGAATTCAAAACACTTTCCAAACAAATTCAAGAAATCGAATATCGAATCGAATTTTTAGTTGTAAATAAAAAAAATGTATATTAACTAATTTAAATAAAATACAAATATATCCAAAAATTAATTACATTATAATTTATTCTTTTAATGTAAACAGAAACAATTCTTTTGATCACGATTATGGGGAGACAAAAAAACAAAGACCGAAGTGAATCGCTTTTCTGAAGAACCACCAACCACAAAACGCATCATTGAAAGTGTACGTGAACATCCCATAAAAGGATGGTATATGGCAGACCATCCATACATTTTCGTTTAAATATTTTTTTTATTCAAAAAGTAGTAATTAATTAATCATAAATTTATGTCATCCACCAGAAAATTGTGAAGAACAACCAAGGCAACCTGTGATAAACGGAAGTTAACAATGAAAAATGTTTCTTTAACGTTCGTACTTGGTAGGTAGGTAGGTGAATGTGTGCTATGGAGGTGGATATATAGATTCCAAGTACATATAATATTATGGGCATATATAATATTTATCACTATATATGACCACAAATATAAGCCTTAAATTTTTTTCTTTTAAATACTCAAAATAGGTAAGAGCACACAATTATGACTACGATATATAAATAGAAAGGGAATTTAATATTAAAGTAAGAAAAAAATTTATAAGCTGCTATATGAATAGACTGCGGACAAACTGTTCGATAATTTTTTTTTACAGAATTTTCTATAGAAAACAAATTTACAAAATTTCTGCGTAAGGAATTACAAAAAATTCTTAAGAAATAAAAAATTGTCTTTATAAAACAAATTTACAATAGAAAAAAATTAATAAAATTTTCTGTAGAAATATTTCAAAAAAATTTAATATAGAATTAAAAAACTTAGACAAAATATGTTATGTTTATATTATAAAAAAATTGACGCAATTTTCTATAGAAATAAAATAATATATTTTTTTTATTTAGCCTGATATCAATGATGTTTTTTCCCCAAACTAATTGCTTTATACATTATTACAAAATTTTTTATTTATAAAAAAATTCATGAAATTTATAAAATTTTTTATAAATAAAAAATTTTGTAATAATGTATAAAGCAATTAGTTTGGGGAAAAAACATCATTGATATCATGCTAACGAAAAAATATATTATTTTATTTTTAATTGTTTTTTACATTATTACAAAATTTTTTATTTATAAAAAATTCATAATATTTTTTATAGAACTAAAAAATGTTGGCAACATTTTCTACAGAAATAAAAAAAAATTCTATTGATATAAAACAAGATAAAAAGCAATTCTCTAAACAGAAAAATTGTGTCCAAAATATTTGCAATTGAAAAGTTTATTGAAATTGAAAAACGTATTCAATAAAAAATTAATTTGTTAGTCAAACAAATAAAGTCAGTTAAGAAAATTATTGAAAAATTTTAAGATTTTAATTAAAATATTAATGATCTCTTAATTGCATTAGAAAATAATCTGTGTATAGAAAACTCAATTGGCAAAATTTCGTATTAAAATAAAATAAAAAACTTTGACAAAACTTTGTAGTATTTCTTAAATTTTCAATAGAATCAGAGAAAAAATTTTCACAAAAATTTTTCTAATGAAAGTCTTGAGGTTTAAAAAATATTCAATCAAAAATTTAATTGATTTAATTTTTTTTAATTGCCAAAAATCAATCACAAAAATTTATAGTATCAATTAATTTTTTAATTGGATCAATTAATTTTTCAATCGATACTATCATTTCCATGATTGAAGAAATTTCAATTAAAAATTAATTGGATCAATTAATTTCGTGATTGAAAACCAAAAATATTTGTTTGTGTGAAATAAAAATATATTGATAACTTGTTCTACACGGATGAAAAAGACTGTTTTTCATATGTTTGGCTATAAACATTATATGTTTGGAACACAAATTTTTAAACACAATATTTTTGAGTGCAAGCATATAATGTTCATAAACTAGTATAACATGTTTGGGACATATATGTTAATATGTTAGAACATATTATGTTTGGGACATAAAATGTTTGTAAATATAATATGCTTGGATGCAAACATATATTAATTTAGAAATAGCCTATAAACATATATGTGTTTAGTAGCTTGGAGCGCTATTTAACAGGGAGCGATATTGAATTAAGTTGGTGGTTGTTGCTTGTTATTACAAAATTAACATTTTATTTTTCCTTGGGCAATTGATCAGCTACTTCTTTGATCCTTACAAACTGTGTGGTCCGCTGTTCGAATCCCCGTCCGGCAAAAGGTAACATTAAAATAAAAAAAATCATACAATTGAATAATTTCTTCTACAATGTTTGTATTACAGAAAAAGGTGCTAAGAACTAAAAAATCTCGTGGAAGTGAGAAAGATGTGGGGGAATATACAATTGGGCAGAAACAAAATTTTGAGCATTCAGGTCGAAAACCTATGTTGTTAGCACCTATATTACCTGTTTATTTTCATAATTCATTATGATTGTAAATATATAAATAAATAAATAAAATTTTGAGCACAATATTGTTTGGGAGAATTTTTTTTAAGCATATAATATTTTTGGGTGAAAATGCTTCCAAACATATTATATGTTCACATAATAACATATTGTTTTTTGGAAGACAACATTATTGAATTTGGATGCAAAAATACAAAATGTTTGGAACTTAGACTACCCAAACATATATTGTTTAGACCAATATGCTTTCAAACATATTATATATTGGAAGAGATCAAACATATAAATGTTTGGGCAATACCCAAAAATATATATGCTTGAAGCAAAATATGTTTGGGAGTATATGTTACAGAAGCGATTTTTTGTGAGCGTGTATAGAAATAAACATTTTTGACAAAATTTTCTGTATTAATAAAAAAAATATTGACAAAAATAAATAAATTCGTGACCACCCCCCAAAATTTAAAATTTTGATGAAAATCCTCGAAAAATCAAATTTTTTCATATGAAAAACTTAAATTGGCCATATCTCCTTAAATATGCGTCCTAGAGCGAAAAGAAGGTTAATTCGTGACCACCCTCCAAAAATCAAAATTTTGATGAAAATCCTCGAAAAATCAAATTTTTCATATGAAAAACTTAAATTTACCATATCTCCTTAAATATGCGTCCTAGAGCGAAAAGATGGTTAATTCGTGACCACCCTCCAAAAATCAAAATTTTAATGAAAATCCTCGGAAAAATCTAATTTTTCATATGAAAAACTAAAAAATTGTGACAAAAATTTTCTATAGAAATCAAAATTGTTGACAACAGTTTCTATAGAAATAATAAATGTTGACATAATTTTCTATAGAAATAATAAATGTTGACATAATTTTCTATAGAAATAAAAAAGATTGACAAAATTTTCAATAGAAATAAAAAATTTTTACAACATTTTTTTATAGGATCAATTAATTTCGTGATTGAAGACAAAAAATATTTCTTTGTGTGAAATAAAAATATTTTGATAAATTGTTCTATAGAAATAAACATTTTTGACAAAATTTTCTGTATTAATAAAAAAAATTGAATATAATAAATAAAAATAAAAAATTGTGACAAAAGCTTTCTATAGTAATAAATATTGTGGCAAAAATTTTCTATAAAAATCAAAAATGTTGACAAAATTTTCTATAGAAATAAAAGCTGTTGACATAATTTTCTATAGAAATCAAAAATTTTGACAAAATGTTTAATAGAAATAAAAAATTTTGACAATCTTTTTTATTTCTATAGAAAATTATGTCAAAATAAAATAATAAAAAATTTTGACATAATAAAAAATAAAAAATGTTGACATAATTTTCTATAGAAATAAAAAAATGTTGACATAATTTTTAATAGAAATAAAGTTTTGACAATCTTTTTTATTTCTATAGAAAACTTTGTCAAAATTTTTGATTTCTATAGAAAACTTTGTCAAAATTTTTGATTTCTGTAGAAAATTTTTGTCTCAATATTTATTACTATAGTAAGCTATCGTCACATTTTTTCTTTTTTTTGTC
This sequence comes from Haematobia irritans, assembly GCF_050003625.1. Lineage (NCBI taxonomy): Eukaryota > Metazoa > Arthropoda > Insecta > Diptera > Muscidae > Haematobia > Haematobia irritans. The sequence goes on along the minus strand of NC_134401.1, from coordinate 140,546,840 downwards.
AAATGTCAGAAATAAAAAATTTCGTGATTGAAGAAAAAATATTTTTTTTTGCTGAAATAAAAATATTTTAATAAGTTGTTCTATAGAAATAAAAATTTTTCACAAATTTTTCTGTATTAATAAAAAATTTACAAAAATAAATAAAAATAAAAACTTGTGACAAAAGTTTTCTATAGTAATAAATATTGTGACGAACATTTTCTATAGAAATAAAAAATTTTGATAAAATTTTCTATAGAAATAAAAACTGTTGACATAATTTTCTATAGAAATAAATAAAAGAATAATAGAAATAAAAAAAATTGACAAAGCTTTTTATAGGAATAAAAAATTTTGAAAAAATTTTCTATAATAATAACAAATGTTGACTAGATTTTGTATAGGAATAAAAACGATTACATTTGTTTACAATAGACATAATAAAATTGACAAAATTTCTGCCTAGAAAATTACAAAAATTTCTTTGGAAATAAAAAATTTTCTTTATAAAACAAATTGACAATAGAAAAAATTTACAAATTTTTCTGTATAAATATTTGACAAAATTTAATATAGAATTAAAAAATTTGAAATTTTGATTTTATTCGATCATTCTTTTATCCAATGGAAAATAATCTCAAGCTTGATTAATTATTTTCTATTGGATAGATTTAAAAAACTTAGACAACATTTTTTATGTTTATAAAATAAAAAAAAATTGACTCAATTTTCCATAGAATTAAAAAAAATATGTTTTAGTTAGCCTGATAACAATGCTGTTTTTCAGGTTCAAATGTATACATTATTTCTATAAAAATAAAAATTTTGACAAAATTCTATTGAAATAAAAAAAAAATTGACATAATTTTCTAGAGGAATTAAAAAAAAGTAAAAAAGAAGCTTTGACTAAATTTCTGTAGATATAGAAGATTTTGACAAAAAGTTTTATATAAATAAATTGACAATGTCAAAAAATTTACAAAATTTTCTATAGAAATAAAAAATGTAAAAAATTTTCAGTAAAATTTTGACAAATTTAAATTTATAATATATAATATAGACACAATTTTCTATAATAATAACAAATGTTGACTAGATTTTCTATAGAAAATAAAAACATTTAAACAATTTTCTATAAAAATACAATTTTTGATAAAATTTTCATAGATATAAAAGATTTTGTCAAAAAAAAAATTTTTATAAATAAACAAATTTACATTTTCTATATAAAGAAAAAATTTAACAAAGTTTACTATAAAAATAAATAAATGTAAAAATTTTCGATAAAAGTAAAATTTTGACAAATTATATATTCTATGAAAATAAAATTTGTTAATTTATTTCTTATTTCTTTGAAATCATTGACTGGGAAAACGTTTCTGGCTACAAGAAAAATTTAATTTATATAACCATATAACCTTAGCGTCTGTAGTGAGAAAAAATAAAACAGAACTTACCATTTGAAGAAAGCATGTTGAGAGTAAAAAGTGTCGTCTTGTGCACGATCCCATGACATATTTGTTTAAAACATACGAATATAGGAAAAAATTTACTGCTTCACAATGTTTTTCGCCAAATCTCCAGATCCAAGTCTCCCCGCTCTATCGCGATTTATTTTAATTTGAAATTATTCGAAATTGATAATAAAACAGAACAGCAATAAAAATGACAAAATGATGAGTGACTATGATATTTGTTTCTCCTTTTCCTTGCACAAGTCAAGGGTATTTCCGGTTTCGTTGAACTCCTTTTATTTCACTCTACTGCTGATATAGTGTGCTTATTTATGTTGACGTTGTTGTTATTGCAGTTAGTGCTGCTTCTGGGCATATAACTAAGATACCGAGTGAGCGAAAGAGAAGAGAGATCATGAATTCATGACAAGAGCTCGCTGAAGAGATGAAAACAAGTTTTTACGTTTGTTTTTATGCTGTTTAAGTTAAGGTTAGGCTGCTTGTTGGGTATAAAATACAAGCAGGTAATTATTTTCTGTTTCATTTCATTTCACTAAGAAAAACACTTTTTATTCAGAAGAAAACTGCAAAAGAACAACAATAATAACAAAATATTTCATTAAAATATGTACACAATTTATTTTATCAAGTCAATACAAAATGATTTGTTTCCAGTTTTTACACGTTCCTGTTGTTATTTTCATTGGCTTTGTTGCAACAGGTTTGCTATGCTTTACCTGAACACAATGCCCAACCACCACCTTCCTATGACTCAATTATTATTTGTATGAGTATGTTTTTCTTTCTTGTGAAAGCAACAGCAACAACAACAGCGTATCACAAATAATTCCACTTTTATTTTTTGTTTTGATTTGAAGTGTTTTTCGAACATTTCTGGAGGTATTTCACAGTGAATAGATTATTTCGTTTTTTGATTTCAATTACTCATGTTTTTGTAACGGTTGTGTATATTTGCATTATTCAAAGAGATTAAGGATCCGGTTAGTGAGAGTAAGGAGAGTCGATAACTACCTACACTGTTAGAAAAATATGTTTTTCATATGTTCCGATATAAACAAAATGTGTTTCGGGCACAATTTTTAAACACAATATATTTAAGTGCAAACATGTAATGTTCCTAAACTAACACTAAATGTTTGGGACATCTATATTAATATGTTAGAATATATTATGTTTGTGGCATGAATGTTTCATAAAAATCATATGTGTGAATACAAACATATATAAATTTACAAATTTCGACTAAACATACATATGTTGTGAAATTTTATTCAAAGCGACAGAGAGAGTATAGAGAGAAATAGAGATGGAAACCGGGAGAGTTGACGAAAGATATCAATATAACACAGCAAAAGAGTCAAAAGAGAACAATTTCTGTGAAACCGCTCGTATGTTGTTTCGGAAAACTGTTTTATGATAAGGCCAAAAATTTTATATGTTTAAGTCTAAATATTATTTAATTTGAATAAAGAGAATAGACATTAGGAACCAAGAGAATAGACATTTGAAAAACAAACAGCATATGTTTTCGCCTTGAGAGCAGCATTTTATGTATGTGTGGACGTGCGTTGGGTTTATCATTTTGGCATTATGGGCACAATTTTTTTCTTGGTTCGTTAAAAGAAATCAGGGGTCTTCATAAAAATAACGAAAGGGCACTATACTCTTTTTAGAGTTGGGACAGTAAAATGAAATAAGGAGGAAATAGTGAAAAATTACACAGTAAAATGTAAAAAAACAAACTTTAGTTCCCTTTATTAAAAAGTAGTCCACGAGGAGTTGACGGACACCATCAAATATAAAAGCGGGCATTAAGTTCGAGTTTTACAGCTAAAACAATTTAAAAAGCTTATTTTCTTTAAAATGAATTATTAAAGAAAAATAAAAGGAATTTTAGAGCGATGGTGTTAAATGCTAGTAAAAAACTGTTCACTCCTAAATAAATTTATGTTTATATTATAAAATTATGTATGTATGTTTATACTCGACTCCACGTTCTTCTTTTGTTAGTTTTTGAAGTCCTTCCAAATTTTAAAGTTTTGTACAAAAACAGTTTTTTATTACAAGATTGTTATTTTTGCAATAAAAAATAATATTTTATCCAAAAATCAGTCAATTTCGTTTATATCAAGCACTGTTACTGACTATAAATCTTTAATAACGCACATTTCGAAGTTTCATTTAAAAAAAATTAATATAGTATAAATATAAATGTGTAAATTAAAAAAAAAAAAAAATGTTCGGTCGGAGCAGGGATTGAACCCACGACCCTTTGCATGCAAGGCAGACATGCTAACCACTGCTCCACGTGGCAAACAAATGTATGTTTCTGTTAAATAATGTTATGTTTGCATGGGCTCGTGGGCGCTGCAAACTATGCTATATAAATGTAACTTAAAACGATAATTATCTACTGATGACTATAACAGCTACGTAGCCCAGTGGATAGTGTGTTGGCTTATAAACTGTATGGTCCTCGGTTCGATTCTCCGTGCAGGCGAAAGGTAAAATTTTAAAAATTTATAAAAGTGAATAATTTCTTCAACATTATTTGTATTACAGAAAAAGGTGCCAATAACTATAAAATTTCGTGGAAGTGAAAATTACGAGTATGTTAGGGAATGAGCACAATCGTGTTTGGGAAAAATTCTTCCAAGCATATAATATTTTTGGCTCAAAATGCTTCCAAACATATAATATGTTCACATAAAACAAACATATTAATGTTTCGGCAGTATGCAATAATATATGTGCTTCCTGCAAAATATGTTTGGAACATATGTTAAAGAAGCGATTTTTTTTGAGGGTGTATATATTAGAGTAGTAAATATATTGACAGATGGTGTTTGCTTTCTGATCATATACAGTGTGGCCAGGCTAATTATTTTGGAGTTGCCGAATTAGTTCACCGTATATGCTATATTTAATATAATTTCAATTTACACTGAAAGAAGTGATTTCATTTATGAGAAACGAAATTTTAGATAAATGTCGGTATTAAATTCTAGTTTAGCCGCTAAAATCGCCATTCTTCACGACTACTAAAAATCCATTATAAAGGTGGGTTTAAGTTCGAGTTTAGTGGCTAATGTGGACATTTTTTCAAGGTTACTTTTCTTTTATAATACGTCAAATTATAAAAAAATCCCATCAAGTTATAAAAAAACGTGTCCAAAAAAGTTTTAATTTTATTCTGCTTTTACTGATTTATTTTCGATTTTAGCGGCTAAACTCGAACTTAATATCCACCTTAAAGAATATAAACATTGTGAAAAGTTGCTTTGGTCTATTCCGCATTAAGTTATAACAAAATTTGCATCAAAGAGGTATAATTTTATAGAGTTTTTACAGATTTATATTTGATTTCAGCAGCTAAACTCGTGTGTAAATATAACCATAGCGACAGGTGATAGGAAAACATTTGTTACACAGAAAAAAAATTCACGCAAATTTTTCCAATTAAAATCTTAATTGAGTTTTAAAAAATATTCAATTAAAAATTTAATTCATTCAACGAATTTTTTAATTGAAACAAAAATCAATCACACAAATTAATAGTATCAACTAATTTTTTAATTGACTGTCAATTAATTTTTTAATTGATACTATCATTTCTGTGATTGAAGATATTTCAATTAAAAATTAATTGGATCAATTAATTTCGTGATTGAATCAGAAAAAAATGTTTTTGTGTAAAGGTGCATTTCTTATGGGATGACCAAAATTCGCGACGAAATACTGTGACGACTAGCGACATTTCTCCAAATTAAAATCCATTCTAATTCTTTGGCGGAAAATGGGATAGTGTTGCCATCGCTTACCAAAATTTTTAATTCACCACAAGGCATTGGTGTTGCCTGGCCACGTGGACATTCTTTTATATTCAAATCAGTGTTGTCAGATTAGGGGTTTTCCACAAACTGGGGAGTTTTTCTCGTGGTTGGGGATATTTTTTCACTTTGGGGATTTGGCTGGGGAAAACGTCGTGAATTTAGAATTTTTCTGGGGATATTTCCACCTTCAATCACATAGTATTAAATTTGTTATAGAAAATGCAAAAGCGAAATACAATAAGGTTTATGGGCTAAACCGCGTTCATATTTACCATCGCAGCTTCATATTTATGTAACAAATGTGAAGAATGCCCAACTTTCATTATTACTTGGGGTTATATATCTCCGGTCTTATGTTAGGTTAGGTGGCAGCCCGATGCATCAGGCTCACTTAGACTATTCAGTTCATTGTGATACCAGATTGGTGAACTTCTCTCTTATCACTGAGTGCTGCCCGATTCCATGTTAAGCTCAATGACAAGGGACCTCCTTTTTATAGCCGAGTCCGAACGGCGTTCCACATTGCAGTGAAACCACTTAGAGAAGCTTTGAAACCATCAGAAATATCACCAGCATTACTGAGGTGGGATAATGCACCGCTGAAAAACTTTTTGGTGTTCGGTCGAAGCAGGAATCGAACCCACGACCTCTTGTATGCAAGACGGGCATGCTAACCATTGCACCGGTCTTACAAGGTTTTATTAAATACCATGATTTTTTTTTTGTAATTTTGTAAAATAGAAACAATTTAAATGGGTATAACCTAATTTTAATCTAAATGTTTTCCATAAAACATGCCCCATGATCTGGTTTACGAATTCGTAAAACGCAAAATATTCCTTAACGTCTATTTTCCGAACTACAAGGATATATAACACGAAATTTTTACACACTGTTCTTAGGGATAAGGAAATTTATTGGGAGAAATTGTTTGGAAAAAGATGAAATGGTTCAGAAGTTATTGACAATCCAAAATTTTGCTTTTCGCGAATTCGTAAACCAGAACATAGTGGATTGTATGACTTTCTGAAAAAAAAACGCATAGAATGAAATTTACATACATACAATAATTATATGAATTTTCCTTTGGAAATTTTTCATGGGGCAAAAATATTTTGGTTGGGGATTTTTTGGGGACATAATTTCGAAATTTTGGGTATCTCTCTCGAAAAAATCTCACAACCATGATTCAAATAGTAATTGTAAACAAGAAAATAGGAAACTTTTGCCCACAAGCTTTTTGTATTGGTCGTTGCGAAAGAAATGTTCCGCTTAACGTCTACCACTATTGTTATATTAAGCAAAAGAACCCATTTCCCCATCGAACCTTACTTTCCGCCTCACCGCGCTTTTATTGGTTGAATTGAGTACGGAACAGCAATAAAATAACTCTATTTAGGCCGCGTTCGACTTCTGTTTGTTTCCAAACTTAAAAAGTTGTCCCTTTGGTACAATTTTTTATCAAATGAAAAGGTCATTGCCACTACGACGAGATTGTTAAATTTGTTAACTTTTATGAACTGAAGTATTAGGCTCACGGCTTTCCAACCAAACCGTGAGGGACTTAAAGAAAACAGAGTATCAGTTTATCAAGAACATGTAGAAATTAGTGCAAAACCGCTGTTTAATTCACGCAGAAGGAAAATAAGAACTTGAGTTGGCAATCCTTTACGCGGAAACCGTTAATTAAGACAATAAAAAATATGACACTTTTAAGAGTAGCTCTCTTGAAAGGTTCCACTGTGTGTCAAATATGAGAGACATACACCACTACTACTAAACTAAGGCCCTATAAAGCAATAACAATGGACAACAGAAGTACACTACACATAATGATTGTTAAACATTGGGAGAGGGATTTGCCGCTATTGGTATTTGTTGATTTTATTCTTCTTATGAGTGCATAGCCTTTTGTTTTTGTTGTTTTTAGTGATCGCTTTGTCTTGACGAAATTCAAGAGCCGAAAAAGACGTTATCATCATTATGCTTATATGACAGACAACCCGACAGGCTGACGTTTTATTTAGTATGGACTTGTTGTTTGTGTAGCTGTGTTTTTATTTGTACACATGTAACTTAGTATATGGTCTGGCATTGTTTTTGTTCTGTACAAATCTGAATATCGAATATCATTTCATGAGTAATAACCAAATAAATAACCTGCAAGTATTTGTGTTATGGTAATTTTCAGATACTTCGGCACGAAATCGGTTTTTTTAAGATCACACGAACATTATTCCTTTCGTTAAATAGAGGCAGACACACACACACTCACAGAAATACTATCACTTCGCCATAAACAAGTTTTCCACAGATTATTTCCCCCACGATATATTTGGCCATTTTTCTAGCTTTCAAACACATAAAAAAGGGGGAGGGGAAACACTAACAGGTTTCAATGACCTATACCAATAAGAAAAGACCAAAATTCTCCTCCTGCCACATGATTTTCTGATGCACGAAAACGTAATACTTTTTCCGTTTTGTATTTTTGAAATTTGAACAAATTTCGTCATTCTTTATCGTTAATTATTTCCACAAACACTTTGGACGATATGAATTTTACGTCATATAGATATGTGATTGATTTTTGTTTTCTTTTTACATTTCACTTTTCACGGTGTTTGTTTGGTTTATTATTTATCAACATTTTTTTAGTGTTGTTGTGAAAAACCTCGGTTTGTGGAATTACCAAATCTTTGGTTTGCATTTTGTTGTTATTAACGCACATTGGTTATTGTTGTTGTTTGGTATTGTTATTATTATCGGCCGATTGTGTTCAGGTATTTCATAGATTGCTTTCGTCACATTGTCCATTCGTTTAGATTTACCTTTCATTCTTTTCTCCCTATAGATTTTTGTTTAAACATACATTATTAGATATTGATTAGATTTTATATTAAAACAAAAACATTCTTATGGGAAAAAATAAGAATATTATATTTTAGAAATATTTTTGTACACACAAACACTTCACAATCAAATTGAACTTAGAAACGACAGACACTTTATTCCAACTACCCGCCGTTTGCGAACGCGATAACATACACCTTTCTTCGGCTTATTCTCGTTTGAAATGATATCTCTCAGATACCTGCGTGAAGATAGCGACGTCGCTAACTTTCGATAACAGGGTTATCGAAAAAATAACAGGGTGACACAGAGACGACAAAAACTGAATTAATATGAGCGTTTCCCAGATACGTCCAACAGTTTCTGGAAAATTTTGTTCTACACTCGGCGTTTCCCAGATACATGTGGTATACCAAATTGTAGGTATTGATGCCCTCTATCAATATCCGTTGTCACTTTTGTGTACGAAGTTCATTCCTGGACTCCACATGTCCTGACCACCAGTACCAAGTAATAACCAAGCTAAATAGCATTGAACAGGCACATGTGGCACATTAAATTGTAGGTAAAGATGTTCTCTACCATATTCTGTGTAAAAATCGTTGTTTTTAAGCACGGAAATACATAAATTTCATTAAATATTCTGTCTGTCCGTCTCATATTAATTCAGTTTTTGTCGTCTCTGTATCACCCTGTTATTTTTTCGATAACCCTGTTATCGAAAGTTAGCGACGTCGCTATCTTCACGCAGGTTGGTAGATAATGAGTTCCGCAGGCGATAAATTTAGTTTGTTATCGATAACGCGACTATAGGGATGCCGTAGTATTTTTTTAATTTTGGGACTATACTAAAACACCGTTCATATTACAATTTTAAGCATCCAATAAATGTTTAGAAATAAACATATATATGCCCACAATCGTGGTGGCATAGCTATGTTTACCGTCTGCGGAAATTGATTTACAGGTTGTGAATCATGGAATCAATCCACCGATTTTAGCTACCACTGATTATTCTGTTCGATGTCGACGCCGCCGATATGTCGGCTAATCTCGTCTCAAATTTATCAGCCTTTTTAATTAAAATTGCGTTTAGCGTTTAGCCACACTGTTAAGCGGACCTTACACGGCCGGATAATGTTCGACAGCATAATCTATACTGCACTTTGTTACTGTGATCGATAACCCTGCCAGCATTTCAATGTTCCATTTCATCCTCATCGCTACCACAGACTCGTAAGTGACACTGCAACAATCGCCAACTGTGATAGTATTTTGCCATCACTATTCGCATGAAAGTATTTTGCCATCACTATTGTTACAAGAGCCATTTTATATTTTGTGAAACATCAAGCGCAACTGGCTTATTATAATTTATTTCAATGAAATAAAATTGTGAAAAGTAAATTGGTGAACAATTTTTGACTTTCCAAATGGAAAAAAGTGATAGTTTTTCAAATATTTTTCCAGACACGTTGCCTCCATTGGGAATAAAAGTACTGGCTGATAGACGCTACAACATTTAACTTACAACTTGTAACTCAACATCAATCTCTTATTAATGCATAAAATGTTAGTGTGTAAATACCCTGCCAGCATTTCAAAGTTCCATTTCAACCTCATCGTTACCACAGACTCGTAAATGTCACTTCAACCATCATGAAAAGGTACATCAAAAAGTACATGCAAGTAATTTGCCACCCCTACTGTTAAAAAAGCCATTTTTTTTTGTGAAACGCCAAGCGCAACCAGCTTGTTATATTTTAATTAAATAAAAACGAAAATAAAGTTCTGAAAACATAGATTATACGCTTAAAATTGTGAAAGGTATATTGGTGAACAATTTGGTGATTTTCCAAATGGAATAAAGTGATTGTTTTTCAGATATTTTACAGACACGCTGCCTCCATGGAATAAAAACACTGGTTGATAGACGCAGCAACATGTAACTCGCTACTTGTAACTCAACATCATCATTAATGCCAAAAATTATGTTAAATGTAATGTGATAGTGGTATAAATGTTATATTTTGAAGAATTTGTAAATGTTTAATCAAATTAATAAATATCTAAACAAACGTGTTTTACTCGACCACAATGATTCTTTTACAACTATCTTAAAATGCACTTTTTCTGATTGTTTGGAGGGTCCCTTATTGGCGTCGTTCTAAATTGATCTGTAAAGGCACCTAATAATTGCACTCATGCGAAACATTTTTGTAGTAACTTGGCGTGGTACAACTTCTCAATAGTGACGGCGCTTTTCCGACGAGTTTTTGATGTCGTATATGATTGTTTTCGACGTAGTGGGGATTCTCAAAAGAGTCCCCAAATTCAAAAAATGTTGGCAGGGTATAACCATAGCGATAGGCGGTAGGCGAACACTTATTTACGTGTATTTCTTATGGGAAGCCCAAAATCCGCGACGGAATGCCGTGACGGCTAGCGGCGTGTCGCTAAATTAAAACTTATTCTAACTCCTTGGCGAAAACTGGTATGGTGTTGCCATCGCTTATCAATTTTTTTAACTCACCACTAGGAATTGCTGTTGCCTGGATTCCGGAAGTATTCCACATTTCATAAATTACAAATTACTTGATGGATTTCAAAATACTTCTCGCCTGGTTTTCCACTGAATAGAAGTGGAATTTTTCTACGTTTTGCCACAATTTTTGTTTAGAATTATATATTTTTTCAATTTCTAGCCAGAATTGACGATCCCTCGTTAATTTCATTGCAGAAATGCCTGCTTTTATTGTGAAAATAAATTTGTTTTTGATAATGTTTGGCGAACATCGCCTTACACCCAATGATTTGTGCCACCCAACCAGAAAAAATCAAAGTTGTTTTGATTTTTTCCCAACACGTCCTGAAACACGCGAACATGACCTTATACTAGCAGATTTGTGGCCGCAACGTGTTGTGTCGCAGGGTTTATCCAACCGTATAAGGTGCCCTTTACAGTGTGTCGGATCGATACAACTTGTCGGCGATGACTAAATAATCGGTAAATGTGTTATCGATCCCATAAACATGCAGCAGTATCGATTATGCCTTCGGACTTAAATTATAATGTGCACAATATATGGGATATGTTTGAAACGAGCACTGTCGTCCGGAATAACTGATAGTCTGTAATGCGCTTTACAGACTATCAGTTATTCCGGACGACAGTGCTCGTGTTAAACATATCCCATATATTGTGCACATTATAAGTTAAGTCCGAAGGCATAATCGATTCTGCTGTATGTTTATGGGATCGATAACACATTTACCAATTATTTAGTCATCGCCGACAAGTCTTATCGATCCGACACACTGTAAGATTCTTTACAAACACCGACATTCCGTCCGGAATAACTGATAATCTGTAAAGCGCATTAAGCACTTGTGCCTACCAATCAGAAAAAATTAAAGTTGTTTCGATTTTATGCCAACACACAGATTTGTCGCCGCATCGTGTTGTGTCGCAGGATTTATCCGACCGTGTAAGGTTCGCTTTAGATTCTTTACAAACCCAGTCATATCGTCCTGACAAACTTATAATGTGAACGGCACATTATAATACGAATGGCACATAATGGGAACGTGCTTTTTAAATAACTGCGGCAACACTCGTAGTGTGGCAGCACTCGTTGAAGATAATTTGACAGCGTCAATGTTTGTTTATACCAATAGCGGCAAAGAATTTATTACATTCGAATCTTTTTAATATCTATAGAATGATAAACAATGGCTAAACCAAATTTCCAAATAAAATTGTTATCTGGAGGTTCTGTTGTATTGGTTGAAGCTGAAAATTATGAACCCGAAATCTTTACCCCCACGATAGATGCAAATCAAAGAATTACTCTTGTTAATATAATCGCAAACAGAAGATGCTGTTCATTATCTAAATGCCACAGAACTAGTATTGGTAATGTGATTATTAAGCAAGAAAAAAGTGCATCTTCATTGCATTCAACTGGTGAGTATTATTGATTTTATATTTCCTATTATCTTACCGATATTTTGAATATTTCTCCGGGAGTATTAATGCTTTATAGTTGATTTCATTTAAGTGATCAATACATTTTTTTTTATTATTGTTCTAGTGCCATTTCGACCACCATTGGCAAATAGCACACCTGGATCATCGCTAGCTTCGAATAAATCCAATAATGTAATGCCATATAGCAATATTACTTCCAACACATTTGGCAGTAGCACCGCCTTCTCTTTGCCCACTCCAGAACCTTTGAGAAGAGCCGTACCCAATCAACAGAGGAGTGAAATTGGAGATAGCATAGCCCTAAACTTGCCTAGGAATATTAAAGTGATGAGACTATATCATAATTCCCATAGTAGTCCAAAGAATGTGGGTCGTTTGGTAAAAAGTTCTGCGTCCAACATGAAAAGCGTAACCCGAGAAGAATATCACAACATATCCGATTTGTCTTGTACTAGTTTTCGGGTCCTTACATCGACACCATCCCCAAGAAGGTCTCGTGTATGTTCATCCACACCCATCAAACCGAAGGCACCAAACTTACCAATCCAGACCAATTCAACATGGGACAAATTCAAGACTCCTATAAGAACATATTCGAAACGTGGTGTACGAAGCATCAGAAAAAACAATTCAACTAAAAAAACTAACGTTAAAGAAAATCGCTTCATACCCACATATAGGGTTAATCCGACAAAAGCCCCAGAACCAGACTACAAAGTAGAAGTTCGGAGGAGTAAATTGGTTACAGATGGAAAAATTCGTATATCCTCGAGAGCATTGAAAAGGCAACAGCAACGCAATCAAAACAAGCAGTTGTCTACATCAAACCCTGGAATGCCACCTTGCACATCATTCACAAATTTACAGAAAAAAAGAAAAATACCAATGAGCGCCTTTGATCTTCTTACTAATTCGAATCGCATTAATTGTATATCTGGAAAACTAAACGAACTATTTCGTAGGGGGTGTATTAATAAAGCTTCATCAACGCATAGCAAATATAAAGTTCTTGGTTCTGTACCACCGTTGCAAAACGACAAACAAGTTTTAGAAATTACATTATTACAGAATTCAACTTACGAGTCTGCTGGTCAGAATGCAAATGGCAATGGGCATAACAATGACGTAGTGTCAAGTACTCCCTTATCCCAGCCAGTAAAAAATGAAGTTGCAAGAAAAGACAATCGAACATACGAAAAAAATAATCTTAATGGTCAGATATTAAATAAGCGGCCACCATTGGCATCAGCGAATTGCGTTAGCGTTAACAAATCGGCTTATAGATTCAACATAAAGGCAAGTTCATCATCTACTTTATTGTCACAACCTATACATAGTTTTCCAACTAATGGAAACGTTGTACCTAACAACTTAGCTAACAATCCAAATATTCGAGGCCAATCATTACAGGCTATAGTAAACAAAGCCAAGAATCAAGCACCGGTGGTACCAAACACTTCAACATTAAATGATAAAACTAAAAATGGAAAAATTATTCTCAATAATTTATATTCGAAGCCAATAGCACCTTTGCGATGTGTTTTAAAATAATATTTAAAATTAGAATTCGTAATCGTTTCTAAAATGGATTTGTGGTACGTATATATTACGTAATTTTTTTATGCAATAAATTTACAATTATAAATAGAGATATGTATTTTTAAATAACATAAGGTTTTATATTTTTTTTAAATAAATGCAATCAACCGGCTTTATATCTACCGATTCACTATAATTGCACTCTTTGAAATTATTAAAAACATGACTTTGTACTAAAGTATCGTAAAGATCACCTCGAACCGAATTTGAAGACACTGGGGACCAATGATCTTTTTTGTAGAATTGGCTATTAGAGCCCAAGTGAGGCCCAACTTCCCAGCCGAAGCGGCGGAACTCGCAGACGAGCGTGATGAACGCCGTCGTGCTAACCCTACTGATCCTAGAATCGGAACTGAATCTAGCGATTAGTAAGATTGTCGACGAGCACAAACGGAAAACTTGGTTAGAGCACCTCAAGCAATGTAACTTAGGCACAAGAACTGGTAAATTCAACAGTGAGTTATCATTTTCTGTGGCTATTTGACTAAAACGAATAGCATATTGCAGGCGTGCCATGCCATGTAGCCATGATTTATCTCCAACAAATAAGGAAAGTCTAAAGTCGGGCGGGGCCGACTATATTATACCCTGCACCACTTTGTAGATCTAAATTTTCGATACCATATCACATCCGTCAAATGTGTTGGGGGCTATATATAAAGGTTTGTCCCAAATACATACATTTAAATATCACTCGATCTGGACAGAATTTGGTAGACTTCTACAAAATCTATAGACTCAAATTTTAAGTCGGCTAATGCACTAGGGTGGAAAACAATGTTAGTAAAATAATGCGCCACAGTGTGGCTCGGGCTATAAATATGGGAAACATTTAAATCCGAAGCAATTTTAAGGAAACTTCGCAAAAGTTTATTTATGATTTATCGCTCGATATATATGTATTAGAAGTTTAGGAAAATTAGAGTAATTTTTACAACTTTTCGACTAAGCAGTGGCGATTTTACAAGGAAAATGTTGGTATTTTGACCATTTTTGTCGAAATCAGAAAAACATATATATGGGAGATATATCTAAATCGGAACAAATTTCAACTAAATTTGGCACGCATAGCTACAATGCTAATTCTACTCCCTGTGCAAAATTTCAACTAAATCGGGGTTAAAAATAGGCCTCTGTGGTCATATGAGTGTAAATCGGGCGAAAGCAATATATGGGAGTTATATCTAAATCTGAACCGATTTCAAGCAAATTTGGCTCGCATAGCTACAATGCTACTTCTACTCCCTGTGCAAAATTTCAACTAAATCGGTGTTAAAAATTGGCCTCTGTGGCCATATGAGTGTAAATCGGGCGAACGATATATATGGGAGCTATATCTAAATCTGAACCGATTTCAATAAAACTTGGAACACTTGACTACACTACTAATTGTGCTCCTAGTGCAAAATTTCAACCAAATTGGGGTAAATCTCTGGCTTCTGGGACCGTATTAGTCCATATCGGGCGGAAGATATATATGTGAGCTATATCTAAATCTGAACCGATTTCAATAATAATTGGCACACCTGACTATAGTACTAATTGTTCTTATTGTGCAAAATTTTAAGAAAATTAGGGTAAAACTCTGGCTTCTGGGGCCATATAAGTCCATATCGGGCGAAATATATATATGAGAGCTATATCTAAATTTAAACCGATTTCTTCCAAAATCAATAGGGTTCTATTCTGAGTCAAAACACATACTTGTGCCAAATTTGAAGTCGATTGGACTAAAACTGCGACCTAGACTTTGATTACAAAAATGTGTTAACGGACAGACGGACATGGCTATATGGACTCAGGAGCCCACCCTGAGCATTTTTGCCAAAGACACCATGTGTCTGTCTCGTCACCTTCAGGGTGTTGCAAACATATGCACTAACTTATAATACCCTGTTCCACACACAGTGTGGCGCAGGGTATAAAAATTGTGATATTTTGCCAAATAACCCAAAATACTTTTGACCCAAATAATTTTAAAAATTCGAATTTTTTCCAGAATGGATGCATTTTTTCGACAAAATTAAATAGTTTGTATTTATAAAAAATCGAATTAACAAATAAAGAACATTTAAAAATAAAGAACATCTTTGGTAGGACATTTTTGATTTTAAAGTTGTGCCTTTAAAAGAATTTCCAAATTTTTTTGCTGTGGTTTTAAAACCAAAAAAATTTACGAATTTTTTACTAGACCATGAATTACAAAAATATAACAACAGACGACTGCTGACGTTTTCTATGAGTGTACGATTCCCAATAACCCTCTAAAGTATTACCAAATGAGTATTGTGTTTTGAAATGAGAAGATGATACTCTCATAGAAAAAAGACTGATGTTACGAGTAATAGCAAATACTGACTGCTGTTTTTCAGAAGACAACAAAACCTTGATCTGGTTGAATATGTGGCAAGCAGAAATATTTGTCCTGTTTTGAATGTAAAATAAATCATACATGTATATTTCTGCATTCGTTTTGTAATGCGCGAATATGTAAAAATTATTTTATTCTATCAACGATCGTTTGTAAATACTTAAAATTATTTACATTTATTGTCGATCTCTAAAAAATAACTTAAAAAGTACCTAATAATTTTACGATATACCTTAATACTCGAATTTTTTAAAAAGAATTTTATATGTATAAATATTTTATATAATATGATTAAATTTCGGTGAATTTCGAACCAACGCCTGAGAAATTTAACAATTCAACGGGCTTTCAGTATAGAATGCTTGGAAGCCTTTTATTCGAATATATCTCCAATAATAAAATTTCAATAAAAATTATTCAGAGTTCATTATCATTATCGAATTTTATATATAGAAGGTTCCATGTGATACACAATTTGGTGTTTAAAATAATATATATATATGTAATAATCAAAATTATTGATAAATAAATAAAATTAGTAATTCAAATATCTCTAACTATAATTAAATAACAAACAAAAAAATAACATAACATAAAAAAAAAACTTAACAATTTATTATAACTATTTAAATGTTACTTTATCAAATTTAGAACACATTTTTCTTATTTGGATGGCATGATTTAATATATACAATTTTAATATATCCATCTCATAGATATGATTTATTAGTCTCTGCGGCGACAACGGAAACATGTTCTAAAAGCTCTTTTAAAAGATCGTAAATTGTGGATAACTTGCTCCTGAAAAAAAGGAGAAACATAAGGATGAGTTTTGCTACAGATTATAACTATTGAAGGCTACACAAATACCTGCATTAAATTGAAACACATAGCAATTAAGGCCATTCCAAGTAGTAAATACACAGAACACAATATAAAACTTACGCCAACTGAGTCTTTGTCATTTGTAATCTATATAGGAAAAGATAAATATTTTATTAAGACATGGTCATTACACAGTTTTCCAAAGTAATACTTACCAGACTATCACCTGGCACAAGATCCCCAAAGCCAATACTACTCAACGAAATGAAACAGAAATAACTGCCATCAAGAATTTTCCATTCTTCCCAACGAGCAAATAATATAGCACCCCACAAAATGTAACTGGAAATAATTATAAAATTGCGGTTATAGAAATATGTTCACATTTTTTTTTTTGTAGAGAATTTATTTTGAATTATTAAAAAAATACACAATGCTGATCTGAGCCCTAATGAAACTTTTATTATTCTTCATTCTTCATTATAAAGTCACCTAATTCACTTAGCAGAAACCAGACACTGGGTTCTATTTTCGTTTAGACTATTGCGAGACTGTATTCTGTGGAATATACTCTGAGGAATCCCAATGGACCATATAGTCCAAGTGGGCACTAATACAGTATTCGATAATGGCAAAGGTTAAGAGAAACTCACTTTGACCGAAAATTTACTCTGGAATTTATTCTGAGGAATCCAAATGGACAATATAGTCCAAGTTGGCACTAATACGGGGTTGGATAATGGAAAAGGTTAAGAGAATTTAACATTGATCGATAATTTACTCTGGACTTTGGGATCTTAAAGGACTAGCTATCATTGATTTTTCCAGATCAGTCCAGTAAATGATTCAGAGTCCATCTGTCTAAGCTCTGACGCCATTGTTTTTTTTTTATCACACTCACCTTATCATTATGAAAACACAAACAGTCAATGGAACCGTAATTTCATCAGTACTACCCCGTATTTCTTTTTCAACTTCCGTCGAATCATCATCTTCAAACATGTTCAAAGCTTCCAAGTCGATACGACTTAAACCACGGCTATTATTACGAGGACTTCGGCTAGAACTTGATGAACTTTCCGATTCTTCGGAGTAGTAACTAGATGCACTATCACTTGTACTACTACTTGAGGTATACTTGCTATGTCGAGATTCTTCCATATCAGCCAACTGTAATAGAAAATATACAGAATTAAATTAAATTATATGACAATTGTTAAAAATATCTCATTATTTTGTAGAAAATATCTGCAAAATTTTATTTGTATAAAAAAATTTTACAAAATTTTATTTTTTTATAGCCAGATCTTACTAGAGACTATGGAAATGTGGATTAGCCAACAGTCAGACTTGGCATTTTCTTTTCAATACCATAATAATAACAATTCCTTAATCATCATGTCCAATTTGCTCGCATTTAAAGTTGTAATTAATGTAAAATAATTTTATTTCTATAGAAAATTGTTGCAAAATTTTATTTAAATAGAAACTTTTCTCAAAATTTTATTTCTATAGAAAATTTTGTCAAAATTTTATTTCTATAGAAAATTTTGCCAAAATTTTATTTATATAGAAAATTTTTATTAAATTTTATTTTTATACAAAATTTTGCCAAATATTTATTTCTATAGAAATTTTCTGCAAATTTTCATTTCTATAGAAATTTTTTTATTTCTTTAGAAAATTTTTGTTTTCTCTAGAAAATTTTGTCAAAATTTTATTTCTATAGAAAATTTTGTCAAAAATTTATTTCTATAGACATTTTTGTCAAAATTTATTTCAATAGAAAATGCCAAAATTTTATTTCCATAGAAAAATGTATTTCTATAGAAAATGTCAAAATATTTTTCTATAGAAAATTTTTCAAAATTGTATTTTTATAAAAAATGTAGACAAAATTTTATTTCTATAGAAAAAATATTCAAAATTGTATTTCTATAAAAAATTTTGACAACATTTTATTTCTATGGAAAATTTTGTCCAAATTTTATTTTTATAGAAAATTTAGACAAAATTTTATTTTTATAAAAAATTTAGACAAAATTTTATTTCTATAGAAAATTTAGACAAAATTTTATTTCTATAGAAAATTTTGTCAAAATGTTATTTCTATAGAAAATTTTGTCAAAATTTTATTTCTATAAAAAATTTTGTCAAAATTTTATTTCTATAGAAAATTTTGTCAAAATTTTATTTCTATAGAAAATTTTGCCAAAATTTTATTTCTATAGAAAATTTTGTCAAAATTTCATTTCTATAGAAAATTTTGCCAAAATTTCATTTCTATAGAAATTTTTGAAAAAATTTTATTTCAAAATTTTATTTATATAGAAAATTTTTATAAAATTTTTGTTTTTATAGAAAATTTTGTCAAAATTTTATTTTTATAGAAAATTTTGTCAAAATTTTATTTCTATAGAAAATTTTGTCAAATTTTTTTTTTTATGGAAAATTTTTGCGAAATTTTACTTTTATAGAAAATGTTTGTCAACATTTTATGTCTATGGAAACTTTTTTGCAAAATTTTATTTTTATAGAAAATTTAGAAAAAATTTTATTTCTATAGAAAATTTTAACAAAATTTTATTCTATAGAAAATTTTCTCAAAATTTTATTTCTATAGAAAATTTTCTCAAAATTTTATTTCTATAGAAAATTTTGTCAAAATTTTAGTTCTGTAGAAAAATTTTACAAAATTTTATTTCTATAGAAAATTTTTACAAAATTGTATTTCTATAGAAATTTTTACAAAATTTTATTTCTTATAGAAAATTTTCCAAATCGTTGAATCCCTTAGAAAATTGTACAGAAAATGTTTGTCAAAACTTTATTTCTATAGAAAATTTTTGCAAAATATTATTTCTATAGAATTTTTTTAAAAATTTTATTTCTATAGAAACTTTTGTCAAAATTTTATTTCTATAAAAAATTTTGACAAAATTTTAGTTTTTTAGAAAATGTTTGTCAACATTTTATTTCTATAGAAATTTTTGCAAAATTTTATTTCTTACAGAAATTCCTCAAAATTATTAAATTGTTTAGAAAATGTTATTTTTTTTAGAAAATTTTTGTAAAATTGTATTTCTATAAAAAAGTTTCGAAACTGTATTTCTATAGAAATTTTTGCAAAATTTTATTTCTTACAGAAATTTCTCAAAATTATTGAATTCTTTAGAAAATTTTTGCAAAGTTTTTTCTATAGAAATTGTTTGTCAAAATTTTATTTTTATGGAAAATTTTTGCAAAATTTTATTTTTATAGAAAATGTTTGTCAAAATTGTATTTCTTTGGAAAAATTTTGCAAAATTTTGTTTTTATAGAAAATTTAGACAAATTTTATTTCTATAGAAAATTTTGTCAAAATTTTATTTCTATAGAAAATTTTGCCAAAATTTTATTTCTATAGAAAATTTTGCCAAAATTTCATTTCTATAGAAAATTTTGAAAAAATTTTATTTTTATAGAAAATTTAGACAAATTTTATTTTTATAGAAAATTTAGACAAATTTTATTTCTATAGAAAGTTTTGTCAAAATTTTATTTTTATAGAAAATGTTGTCAAAATGTTATTTCTATAGAAACTTTTGTCAAAATTTTATTTCTTTAGAAATTTTTTGTAAAATTTTGTTTTCTATAGAAAGTGTTTGTTAAATTTTTATTTCTGCAAAGTTTTATTTTTATAAAAAAATTTTGCCAAATTTTATTTCTATAGAAAATTTTTGTCAAAATCTTATTTCTATAGAAATAATTTTCTTGCAAAATTTTATTTCTATAGAAATTTTGCAAATTTTTTAATTGTTTAGAAATAATTTTTTGCAAAATTGTGTTTCTATAGAAAATTTGTCAACATTTTATTTCTATAGAAATTTTTGCAAAATTTTATTTTTTATAGAAAATTGTCCAAATCTTTGAACCCTTTAAAAATTTTGGCAAAATTTTATTTTTCTAGAAAATTTTTATAAAATTTTATTTTTATAATACATTTTTGTCAACATTTTATTCCTATAGAAAATTTTTGCCAATAGTTTATTTCTTTAGAAAATGTTTGCAAAATTTTATTTCAAAAGAAAATTTTTGTCAACATTTTATTTGGTCAAGTTTTTATTTTTACAAAAAATTTAAAATCTACCAAAACATCAAACATTCTACCAATCTATCAAACAGTAAAAAATCTACCATTTATGGTAGATGTTCTTAGTACACTGTACATAAAGGACACTTTCATTTCAATACTTACAGCCTTAAACATAAGTTCCTCCCTTAGCTTGCGCCTTTCACGCAATAAACGCCTCCTTGCCACACCGGGACATATGCGACATAGGCAAACTTTTGAATAAATCCATTTAAAAGATTTCGCCAAAACATCGCCGATATTTGACAAATATAACAAAAATAAAGGCATTCCAATAATGGCATACAGAATTGTGGCTAGTTTACCCCAATCGGAACGAGGAGATATATTCCCATAACCTAAATAAAATAGAAACAAAAAAGGAATTTGATTAATTACGTAGGTCAAAAGAAAATTATTTTGATTCAATCAAACCTATTGTGGTTATAACAGTTAGAGAATAAAGGAATGCTCCAGAAAAGCTCCACTGCTTGTGTATATCGTCACCTTGTTTATTAACATCGACCACTTCCTTTTGAAAATTCACCAATATATCATTGACGCTGTAAACATAGAGAGAGAGAGGGAGAGAGAGAGAGAGAGTAAAAAACTCAATCAATATTTGGATATTTTTTTTCTATGGAAAATTTTTGCAAAATTTTATTTTTATAGAAAATGTCAAAATTGTATTTCTTTGGAAAAATTTTGCAAAATTTTGTTTTTATAGAAAATGTAGACAAATTTTATTTCTATAGAAAATTTTGTCAAAATTTTATTTCTATAGAAAATTTTATTAAACTTTTATTTCTATAGAAATTTTACAACATTTTATTTCTATAGAAAATTTTGTCAAAATTTTATTTCTATAAAAAATGTTAACATAATTTTATTTCTTTAGAAATTTTTTGTAAAATTTTGTTTTCTATAGAAAGTGTTTTCGTACCTTGCCTTAAATCTGTGTGGTTCAGTAAAACTGAAATTATACGATGTCTCTTTCCACAGTTGATCCAGGAAATGTTGTATAGTCTCGTTTACTGTCTTAATCTTAAGTTTTGGATTTGCTTCCATATATCTTTCATATTCAAAAATTTCAATGGCTTGGAAAATAAAGGCTCCACCAATGGTATAGAAAATTACCAGCAATATGATACCAACATTGCTGAACAGAAATGCCGTAAATTTACGACAATGATCTTTAAATTTTTGGAATGGAGGTTTCTCTTTTCTTCGCAATGAACTGCGGCGTGAGGACATTTTTCCTTAAGTCTGATTAATGATAGCGACGAGCTTAAAGGTCCCGCCGTTGAAGTAAAATGCTCGTTGCTCTTCGTATGCTATTTGTATCTTCTACGATATTTTGTGAATTGTTTCAGAAGACTTTTGGCATTACAACAACCACCACCTCCACCTCCACCACCACCAACTCCTGATGACTGTATAAAATGTTTAAGTTTTGTCAGTGTTGGTGTTTTCCTTTTGTTGAACATTCTTTGCTGCGCTGTAGACCATTAGAGGAATGAAGGAAGTTGTGAAATTTTTGTCTAAAATTGAAATAAAAAAATTTGCCAATTATTAAAAAATAAAAAACAAGTATATACAGCACTAAGTTCGGCCGGGCCGAATCTTAAATACCCATAACCATGAATCAAATATTATAGTTTCCTTTGAAATTTCAGGAGGGTTTGATGACAGATATTCTCCCAAAGTTTTTACCTATGAAGACGAGATCAGATTCTGGATTTTGGTTGGGTTTTAGACACCTTACCAAATGAACCGATAAAAACTAAATCCGATACACGTTTTTGTTAGTCTAAAATGCCATTATAACAGGTTGGCTGATAAGTCCCCGGTCTAACAAAGACCGAATTTCGTTTTTATTATTCAACATAGTTCCCTTCAAGAGCGATACAACGATTATAACGACCTTCCAATTTTTTGATGCCATTTTGGTAGGCCTCAGTTTCGGCGATCACCTCTTCATTGCACCCAAATTTTTTCCCTGCGAGCATCCTTTTGAGGTCTGAGAACAAGAAAAAGTCGCTGGGGGCCAGATCTGGAGAATACGTTGGGTGAGAAAGCAATTCGAAGCCCAATACATGAATTTTTGCCATCGTTCTCAATGACTTGTGGCACGGTGCGTATTTATAGTCCACAAAACCGTCCAGATTTTCAATTTCAAGCATATTGGACAACAACTACGGTTTCTACAAGCCCAAGAAGTAAAATCGGGAGATCGGTCTATATATGGGGCTATATCAAAATAGGGACCGAAAATCACCATTTTCGGCACCTCTCTTTATTTTCCTAGAATACTTCTAGATTTCCAATTTCAGGCAAATTGGGTAAAA
The DNA here is from genome assembly GCF_050003625.1 of Haematobia irritans. Classification (NCBI taxonomy): domain Eukaryota; kingdom Metazoa; phylum Arthropoda; class Insecta; order Diptera; family Muscidae; genus Haematobia; species Haematobia irritans. The sequence continues at coordinate 140,523,455 of NC_134401.1, read as the reverse complement.
ACTACGGTTTCTATAAGCCCAAGAAATAAAATCGTTAGATCGGTCTATATGGGGGCTATATCAAAACATGGACCGATAATCACCATTTTCGGCACATCTCTTTATTTTCCTAGAATACCTCTAGATTTCCAATTTCAGGCAAATTGGGTAAAAACTACGGATTCTAGAAGCCCAAGAAGTAAAATCGGGAGATCGGTCTATATGGGGGCTATATCAAAACATGGACCGATACTCACCGTTTTTGGCACACCTCTTTATGGTTCTAAAATACCTCTAGATTTGTAATTTCAAGCATATTGGACAACAACTACGGTTTCTACACGCGCAAAAAGTAAAATCGGGAGATCGGTCTATATAAAAACATGGACCGATACTCACTATTTTCGCACACCTCCTTATGGTCCTAAAATAATTCTAGATTTCCAATTTCAGGCAAATTGGATAAAAACTATGGTTTCTATAAGCCCAAGAAGAAAAACCGGAGATCGGTCTATATGGGAGCTATAACATAACATGCACCATTTTTGGCATACCTCTTTACGGTCCTAAAATATTTCAAATTTCAGGCAAATTGGACAACAACTACGGTTTCTATAAGCCCAAGAAATAAAATCGGGAGATCAATCTATATGGGGGCTATACCAAATCATGGATCAATACTCACCATTTTTGGCACACCTCTTTATGGTTCTAAAATACCTCTAGGTTTGTAATTTCAGGCAAATTGGTTAAAAACTACGTTTTCCAATACCCCAACCGGGAGGTCGGTTTATGTGGAGACTATATCAAAACCTGGACCGATATAGCCCATCTTCGAACTTGACCTGCCTGCAGACAAAAGCCGAGTTTGGGCAAAATTTCAGCCCGATTGCTTCATTATTGAAGACTATAGCGTGATTACAACAGACAGACAGACAAACGCACAGACGGACATGGTTATATCGTCTTAGAATTTCTCCCTGATCAAGAATATATATATATATATATATATATATATATATATATATATATATATATATATATATATATATATATATATATATATATATATATATATATATATATATATATATATATATATATATATATATATATATATATATATATATATATATATATATATATATATATATATATATATATATATATACTTTATATACTCGGAAATCGATATTTCGATGTGTTACAAACGAAAGGACAAACTTATTATGCCATTCTATGGTGGTGGGTATAAAAAATAAAACATATTCTTGTTTAAGTTTAGTCACGTTATACAAATTTAAGTTAAATTAATTTAATTGAAATGATACATAGAAATTTCCCTCATAATACTTTATTTTTCCAAGAAACTAGTTCACTTTTATCCATATAATATCATCAAAAGGTATTGTTACATTTGTATGATATTCCAGAGTCCAGGACAGGAGAGCAAGTTAAACATCCATTTAACAATTCATTGTAAGATCAAGATCAAACAAATACCAGAAATTCAACTGTCGGCCAAGAAGGTCATTAATCCATATTATTTGCTTTCAAATGGTCCATTCATATTTCAACAATTTCCATTTTATAGCCAACACAGTGCAATAGGAACTGTTTTTTTTTTGTTTTTGGTTGTTTTTGAAAGAAATGCAATAAATTTAAACGAAAAGACTATAAAATACCCCAAACTCAAACAATCTTAAAGATTGTTGTTTATCAACAATAATTTTTGGCACAACAATTTGTGTTTTATGCAATAATTGTCTGGTGGTGGATTCCCACCCAGCGAATAGAAAAATTACTCTACATTGTGGCATGATGATGATATCAATGCAAAGTGTTCACCTCAACCAAGTGGGGGAGGATACATTTTTCACATGTTAATTTACCAAAAATCTAATCAATCGCTAAAATACTATATAAATTTAATTATAGTTAATTTGAAAAAAAAAAACAACCATTAAAAGTTAGCACATAGGACCCACTGAAGACCATGTACTGAACACTATGTGCTATCAAAGTCCTTTAAAAACGTGTTAACCCTTAAATGCGCACTGTATCTTTTAAGATACAATCGGTAAAAAATTCTTACGTCTTAAAATTCTATAAAATCAAGTTTATTCTATGTAATACATCATAGCGCTATTTCTAAAAACTACTAATTGGAAGTTAATTAATATTTACCAGAGATGAAAGTACACCGAAAAAAATGTGAACTGTTTTATAGGAAGAATGAACTACCACGCACGAAAATTGAACTAAATTTTACTCCCCATTTTGAGATATCCACAAAGCGTTGTTAAAACCAGAAAATTTTAATGCCCTGTTGTACTTTTTAACTGCAGTTCACGAAATTACATCATCTCATAGAAGAAAAAATTAACTAAAAGTAAAGAAGAAAATCATTGGCGCCAAATCATGACCATTTTAACCATACAGTAGTTCATTCTTACTATTTTTGGGAATCGTACGAAAATCTTCTTTTGCTTTAGTTCATATTGAACTTATGTGTACGGTCATTGAACTTTATACTCACGTTTAGTTCATAAAATTTTTGAGGCATACTTAAAAAAAGTAAGATTTCATTAAGCTGTGGAAAATTTCGATAAAAATAATAAAATTTAACTACAAGCAAACAAAATTTTTCCAATAAAAATAAGTTAAATTTAGCGTTAGTTTAACTACGGAAATTTTTTCTGTGTAATGTTGGTAGAAAAGGTGTGTAGTGTAAACTCTATTGTCTATTAAAATCAAATTGTTTACTTGTAAATAACAACTTAGTTTAATCGCCCCGTATTAAAAAAACACATGTTTTTTTTTAAATGTATGCAGATCGGTGACTTTGTTTAAGGGTTAAAGACAGCATAAAATTCAAAATTCAGACTCGACTTCTATGTTTCAAGTGAAAACCCTATTGCCTGACATTTTCTATAGAAATAAAATTTTTGCAAAATTCACTATAGAAATAACATTTTGACAAAATTTTCTATGGAAATATAATTTTGGCAAAATTCTCTATAGACATAAAATTTTGGCACCATTTTTAATAGAAATATATTTGGACAAAATGTTGAGTACTTCCGTTCAATTTTTTTGGCACAATTTTCTATAAAAATTAAATTTTTGGCAACATTTTCTATAGAAATAAAATATTGTCAATAAAAATTTAGCAAAATTTTCTATAGAAATAAAATTTTCTATAGAAATAAAATTTTTGGCAAACTTTTCTATAGAAATAAAATTTTGGCAAAATTTTCTATAGAAATAAAATATTGGCAAAATTTTCTATAGAAATAAAATTTTTGGCAAAATTTTCTATAGAAATAAAATTTTTGGCAAAATTTTCTATAGAAATAAAATATTGGCAAAGTTTTCTATAGAAATAAAATTTTGAAAAAAAAAAACTTATAGAAATAAAATTTTGACAACATTTTCTATGGAAATAAAATTTTGAAAACAAAAAAATCTATAGAAATAAAATTTTGACAAAACTTTCTATAGAAATAAACTATTGGCAAAAACAAAATTAAAAAGAAAAAATAAAATGTTGGCAAAAATTTCTATAGAAACAAAAAAATTTGCAAAATTTACTATAGAAACAACATTTTTGCAAAATTTTCTATAGAAATAAAATTTTAACAAAGTTTTCTATAGAAATAAAATTTTACAAAGTTTTCTATAGAAATAAAATATTTTCAAAGTTTTCGATAGGAATAAAATTTTAGCAAAATCTTCTATAGAAATAAAATTTTAACAAAGTTTTTTATAGAAATACAATTTTTGGCAAAATTTTCTATAGAGATAAAATATTGTCAACGTTTTCGTTAGAAATAAAAATTTAGCAAAATTTTCTATAGAAATAAAATTTTGACAAAATTTTCTATAGAAATAAAATTTTTGGCAAAATTTTCTATAGAAATAAAATTTTTGGCAAAATTTTCTATAGAAATAAAATTTTTGGCAAAATTTTCTATAGAAATAAAATTTTTGGCAAAATTTTCTATAGAAATAAAATTTTTGGCAAAATTTTCTATAGAAACGAAATTTTGGCAAAATTTTCTATAGAAATAAAATTTTTGGCAAAACTTTCTATAGAAATAAAATTTTGACAAAATTTTCTATAGAAATAAAATATTGGCAAAGTTTTCGATAGAAATAAAATTTTACAAAATTTTCTATAGAAATAAAATTTTTGGCAAAATTTTCTATAGAAATAAAATTTTTGGCAAAATTTTCTATAGAAATAAAATGTTTGGCAAAATTTTCTATAGAAACGAAATTTTGGCAAAATTTTCTACAGAAATAACATTTTTGGAAAAACTTTCTATAGAAATAAAATTTTGGCAAAATTTTCTACAGAAATAAAATATTGGCAAAGTTTTCGATAGAAATAAAATTTTACCAAAATTTTTTATAGAAATAAAATTTTGGCAAAATTTTTTACAGAAATAAAATATTGGCAAAGTTTTCGATAGAAACAAAATTTTGGCGAAATTTTCGATAGAAACAAAATTTTGACAAAATTTTCTATAGAAATAAAATTTTGACAAAATTTTTTATAGAAATAAAATGTTGACAAAATTTTTTATAGAAATAAAATTTTGACAAAATTCTCAATAGAAATAAAATTTTAACAAAATTTTCTATAGAAATAAAATTTTAACAAAATTTTCTATAGAAATAAAATTTTGAAAACAAAAAAATCTATAGAAATAAAATTTTGATAAAATTTTCTATAGAGATAAAATTTTAATAAAATTACAAAAAAAATTTGGCAAAAATTTCTATAGAAACAAAAATTTTGCAAAATTTTCTATAGAAATAAAATTTTTGGGCAAATTTTCCATAGAAATAAAATTTTAACAAAATTTTCTATAGAAATAAAATATTTTCTAAGTTTTCGATAGAAATAAAATTTTAGCAAAATTTTCTATAGAAATAAAATTTTAACAAAGTTTTCTATAGAAATAAAATATATGGCAAAATTTTCTATAGAAATCAAATATTGGCAAAGTTTTCTATAGAAATAAAATTTTGAAAAAAAAACTTATAGAAATAAAATTTTGACAACATTTTCTATGGAAATAAAATTTCGAAAACAAAAAAATGTATAGAAATAAAATTTTGACAAAACTTTCTATAGAAATAAACTATTGGCAAAAACAAAATTGAAAAGAAAAAATAAAATGTTGGCAAAAATTTCTATAGAAACAAACAATTTGCAAAATTTACTATAGAAATAACATTTTTGCAAAATTTTCTATAGAAATAAAATTTTAACAAAGTTTTCTATAGAAATAAAATTTTACAAAGTTTTCTATAGAAATAAAATATTTTCAAAGTTTTCGATAGGAATAAAATTTTAGCAAAATCTTCTATAGAAATAAAATTTTAACAAAGTTTTTTATAGAAATACAATTTTTGGCAAAATTTTCTATAGAGATAAAATTTTGTCAACATTTTCGTTAGAAATAAAAATTTAGCAAAATTTTCTATAGAAATAAAATTTTGACAAAATTTTCTATAGAAATAAAATTTTAAGAAATTTTTCTATAGAAATAAAATTTTTGGCAAAATTTTCTATAGAAATAAAATTTTTGGCAAAATTTTCTATAGAAATAAAATTTTTGGGAAAATTTTCTATAGAAATAAAATTTTTGGCAAAATTTTCTATAGAAACGAAATTTTGGCAAAATTTTCTATAGAAATAAAATTTTTGGCAAAACTTTTTATAGAAATAAAATTTTGACAAAATTTTCTATAGAAATAAAATATTGGCAAAGTTTTCGATAGAAATAAAATTTTACAAAATTTTCTATAGAAATAAAATTTTTGGCAAAATTTTCTATAGAAATAAAATTTTTGGCAAAATTTTCTATAGAAATAAAATGTTTGGCAAAATTTTCTATAGAAACGAAATTTTGGCAAAATTATCTACAGAAATAACATTTTTGGAAAAACTTTCTATAGAAATAAAATTTTGGCAAAATTTTCTACAGAAATAAAATATTGGCAAAGTTTTCGATAGAAATAAAATTTTACCAAAATTTTTTATAGAAATAAAATTTTGGCAAAATTTTTTACAGAAATAAAATATTGGGAAAGTTTTCGATAGAAACAAAATTTTGGCGAAATTTTCGATAGAAACAAAATTTTGACAAAATTTTCTATAGAAATAAAATTTTGACAAAATTTTTTATAGAAATAAAATGTTGACAAAATTTTTTATAGAAATAAAATTTTGACAAAATTCTCAATAGAAATAAAATTTTAACAAAATTTTCTATAGAAATAAAATTTTAACAAAATTTTCTATAGAAATAAAATTTTGAAAACAAAAAAATCTATAGAAATAAAATTTTGATAAAATTTTCTATAGAGATAAAATTTTAATAAAATTACAAAAAAAAATTTGGCAAAAATTTCTATAGAAACAAAAATTTTGCAAAATTTTCTATAGAAATAAAATTTTTGGGCAAATTTTCCATAGAAATAAAATTTTAACAAAATTTTCTATAGAAATAAAATATTTTCTAAGTTTTCGATAGAAATAAAATTTTAGCAAAATTTTCTATAGAAATAAAATTTTAACAAAGTTTTCTATAGAAATAAAATATATGGCAAAATTTTCTATAGAAATAAAATTTTAACAACATTTTCTATAGAAATAAAATTTTTGGCAACATTTTCTATGAAAATAAAATTTTAACAAAATTTTCTTTGAAATAAAATTTTGACAAAATTTTCTCTGAAATAAAATTTTGACACAATTTTCTATAGAAATAAAATTTTGACAAAATTTTTATAGAAATAAAATGTTCGTGTCAGCTACCTTGTATATATAAATTGTCTATACAAGTTTTGTTTTTCAATACATTTCTGAATAGACCTTGAACACATGTATACCTGTAGAGTAGACAGACAACACACGAAGCGTCCGTTTATTTATGATTTTTTAAATGTTAACGGCCGTTAAAAAAATCAGCAGACAATATTTCCCAATTAACAGACTTTAGTGTGGTGGTGAATGAATCCTTGGTACCCGCAGACTATTCTCTTTACACATATTCGAAAAAATAATCAAAAAAATTAAGTGTTTACCTTTAATAAGAAATAAACATTCGGGAGCATAAAGAAATAGCCGAAAAAATGGAATCCCAAACTTATATGGCCAAGGAAATCACCTGCTCTTGGTTAAGTATAAGATAGAATATAAGGAGGGTGGGGACTATAGAAGAGAGGTAGTAGGTGTGAAAAAATGCGATCAGACATTAGAATTTAAGTACTTGTATTTTAAGTGAATAGATTTTGGATAATAAAATAATCCAAGTGTTTCACAATTAATAATGTTTGCGTAAAATTGCTAAATATAAATAGATATGCGGATATATGTCCATATGAGACATTCCAATAATGTGCTGGGTATTTTGTATTGCAGTTATTAATGGTGTAGGTTGTAAATTACATCATATAATATATAACAAATTAAAATTACTACCTCATTAATTATTTTAATTTAATTCAATATCTCAAAAACGCAAAATGTTATTTATTTACCTTAAGGACAATTTTTACTTCAAAAATGAACGTAGAGATGCAAATTTCAAAGTTAAATTCTTAAATTTGTTAGAATTCCACCAAAAATGGTAGATTTTTAATGTTTTGTAGATTGATGTTTTGATAGGTTTTGCCCAATATTCCTCTCCAACTCAGGGATACTTAAATTTTCTACAGAAATAAAATTTTGGCAAAATATTCTATAGAAATAAAATTATTGAGAAAGTTTTCTATAGGAAAAAAATTTTTGAGAAAATTTCTATAGAAATAAAATTTTTGAGAAAATTTTCTGTTAAATTATAAAATTTTTGCAAAATTTTCTATAGAAATAAACATTTTGAAAAAAATTTCTGTAGAAATAAAATTTTGAGAAAATTTTCTATAGAAATAATATTTTTGAGAAATTTTTCTATTAAATTATAAAATTTTGGGAAATTTTCTATAGAAATAATATTTTGGAAAAATTTTCTATAGAAATAAAATTTTGAGAAAACTTTCTATAGAAATAAAATTTTTGGAAAAATTTTCTATAGAAATAAAATTTTGAGAATTTTTTTGTTTCTTTGTAAAGATCCAACCTAGACCATCCCTATAAGTGCTTGCGTTTCTTGGACAACGTAATATTCTATGCTATTAGAATGCTTTAAAAAAAATTAATAAACTCATTACTTTTATTGATTTTTTTTTGGTATAAGTATCCAAATTGAATTATGTTCACATAAATATTAACGATGGCATTTGGGAAAAACAAAATTTAAATGACCGTATTTTGATTTCTATTAGCGATAAACAATCAATCAATTTGCTTACGTATGTATAATTATATGGGGCTTTATTTCACAAACAAACTCGACCATTTCGAGTGTTAATGTAAAAACATTTAAATACAGAGGATTGCAAATTGGAATACCCATTTTGGTTTTACAAAGAAATTAGTCGCAAAAGGATTTGTATTCTTAATTTCTTTGAATTTAAGGGCGTTTTCAATTCGTAAAAAATATGTTGCCTTGGTGTTACAGTACTTTTTCCCTAATTGACATTTCGGCCAAAGGATAGTGTAATTTTAAAGTTATTGTTAATTTATAATATTGTGTATATATATAAAGGGTGATTTGTTAAGAGCTTGATAACTTTTTTTTTAAAAAAAACGCATAAAATTTGCAAAATCTCATCGGTTCTTTATTTGAAACGTTAGATTGGTCCATGACATTTACTTTTTGAAGATAATTTCATTTAAATGTTGACCGCGGCTGCGTCTTAGGTGGTCCATTCAGAAAGTTCAATTTTGGGCAACTTTTTCGAGCATTTCGGCCGGAATAGCCCGAATTTCTTCGGAAATGTTGTCTTCCAAAGCTGGAATAGTTGCTGGGTTATTTCTGTAGACTTTAGACTTGACGTAGCCCCACAAAAAATAGTCTAAAGGCGTCAAATCGCATGATCTTGGTGGCCAACTTACCGGTCCATTTCTTGAGATGAATTGTTCTCCGAAGTTTTCCCTCAAAATGGCCATAGAATCGCGAGCTGTGTGGCATGTAGCGCCATCTTGTTGAAACCACATGTCAACCAAGTTCAGTTCTTCCATTTTTGGCAACAAAAAGTTTGTTAGCATCGAACGATAGCGATCGCCATTCACCGTAACGTTGCGTCCAACAGCATCTTTGAAAAAATACGGTCCAATGATTCCACCAGCGTACAAACCACACCAAACAGTGCATTTTTCGGGATGCATGGGCAGTTCTTGAACGGCTTCTGGTTGCTCTTCACTCCAAATGCGGCAATTTTGCTTATTTACGTAGCCATTCAACCAGAAATGAGCCTCATCGCTGAACAAAATTTGTCGATAAAAAAGTGGATTTTCTGCCAACTTTTCTAGGGCCCATTCACTGAAAATTCGACGTTGTGGCTCGTTAGTAAGTCTATTCATGATGAAATGTCAAAGCATACTGAGCATCTTTCTCTTTGACACCATGTCTGAAATCCCACGTGATCTGTCAAATACTAATGCATGAAAATCCTAACCTCAAAAGAATCACCCTTTATATTCTTGGTCAGGGAGAAATTCTAAGACGATATAAGAATGTCCGTCTGTCTGTCTGTTGTAATCACGCTACAGCCTTCAATAATGGCGCTATCGTCCTGAAATTTGGCACAGATTGGGTTTTTGTTTGCAGGCGGGTCAAGTTCGAAGATGGGCTATATCGGTCCAAGTTTCTATATAGTCCCCATATAAACCGATTTCCCGATTTGGGGTCTTGGGCTTATAAAAACCGCAGTTTTTATCCAATTTGCCTGAAATTAAAAATCTAGAGGTACTTGAGGACCATAAAAAGGTGTGCCGAAAATGGTGCCCATCGGTCCATGTTTTGGTATAGCCCCCATATAGACCGATCTTCCGATTTTGCTTCTTGGCCGTCTAGAAACTGTATTTTCTATCCGATTTGCCTGAAAGTGAAAATTTAGAGGTATTTTTGGACCATAAAGAGGTGTGTCGAAAATGGTCCGTATCGGTCCATGGTTTGGTATAGCCCCTATATAGACCGATATCCCGATTTTGCTTCTTGGTCTAGAAACTGTATCTAGAAACTGAAATTGAAAATCTAGAGGTATTTTAGGACAATAAAGAGGTGTGTCGAAAATGGTCCGTATCGGTCCATGTTTTGGTATAACCCCCATATAGACCGATCTCTCGATTTTACTTCTTGGGCGTCCAGAGACTATATTTTTTAGCCGATTTGCTTGAAATTGCAAATCTAGAGGTATTTTTAGATCACAAATAGGTGTGTCGCAAATTGTGCCTATTAGTCCATATTTTGGTCCATATTTGTGCCTATTGGTCGATATTATACAGCAGTAAGTTCGGCCGGTCCAAATCTTAAATACCCACTACCATGAATCAAATATTATAGTTTCCTTTGAAAATTCAGGGGGTTTGATGATAGATATTCTCCCAAACAGAGCAGCTCAACCAGTATGTTAGGTTAGGTTTGGTGGCAGCCCGATGTAGCAGGCTCACTTAGACTATTCAGTCCATTGTGATACCACATTGGTGAACTTCTCTCTTTTCACTGAATGCTGCCCGATTTCATTTTAAGCTCAATGACAAGGGACCTCCTTTTTATAGCCAGGGTTCCACATTGCAGTGAAACCACTTAGAGATGCTTTGAAACCCTCAGAAATGTCACCAGCATTACTGAGGTGGGATAATCCACCGCTGAAAAACTTTTCGGTGTTCGGTCGAAGCAGGAATCGAACCCACGACCTTGTGTATGCAGGGCGGGCATGCTAACCATTGCACCACGGTGGCTCCCAGCTCAACCAGTATACTTCCCGAAGATAAATTTAAAGATTTTACCTATGAAGACTATATCACCTTCTGGATTTATAAGCACCATTTTTGTTTGAGTTTTAGAGGAGTAATTAACATCTCTTGTAAGAGTGCCAGAAAATGATAACGCTTTGATTTGAAATCTAAAAACTGTAGATTTTCACCCTCATTATTTAAATGATTACGAGAAGTAAACTCTGGAAATTTTACATACAGTTTCAAGCAATTTTCATGATCAGGGCGCCTTCTATACCCTCAAGAAGTAAAATGGGTCTATATGGAGGCCTTACCAAATGGACCGATAAAAACTAAATCCGATAAGCGTTGTTGTGAGTCTAAAATACCAGTATATTTACAATTTCAGGCAAATCGGATGAAAACTACAGTTTCTAGAAACCCAAGGAGTTAAATCGGGAGATCGGTTTTATGGGGCTATAGTAAAATATGGACCGATACTCACCGTTTTTGGCACACCTCTGTATGGCTCTAAAATACTTCTAGATTTCAAAATCCAGGCAAATTGGATAAAGACTACGGTTTCTATAATCTCAAACAATATGTTAAACCGATCCACAGATTTGGCTTGCGGAGCCTCTAACAGAAGCAAAAATTGGTTCACATCGGTTCATAATTATATATAGCCCTCATATAAACCGATCCACAGATTTGACCTACGGAGCCTCATGGATGCGCAAAATTCATCCGAATCGGTTTAAATTTTGTACGTGGTGTTAGTATATGGTCTCTGACAATCATGCAAGAATTGGTCCATATCGGTCCATAATTATATGTATCCCCCATATAAACCGATCCCCAGATTTGACCTCCGGAGCTATTAGAGGAGCAAAAGTCATCCGAGCCGGTTGAAATTTGGTAAATTGCGCTAGTATATGACCGCGCTACCATACCATACCAAATTTGGTCCATATCGGTCTATAGTTATATATAGCCGATCCCCAAAAATAATATACCAAAATTTTATTTTTATAGAAAATTTTGTCAAAATTTTATTACTATAGAAAATTTCGTCAAAATTTTATTTCTATAGAAAATTTTGTCAAAATTTTATTACTATAGCAAATTTTGTCAACACTTTATTACTATATAAAATTTTGTCAAGATTTTATTTCTATAGAAAATTTTATCAAAATTTTATTTCTATAAAAAATTTTGTCAAAATTTTATTACTATACAAAATTTTGTCAAGATTTTATTTCTATAGAAAATTTTGCCAAAAATTTATTTCTATAGAAAATTTTGTCAAAATTTTATTACTATATAAAATTTTGTCAAAATTTTATTACTATATAAAATTTTGTCAAAATTTTATTACTATAGAAAATTTTGTCAAAATTTTATTTCTATAAAAAATTTTGTCAAAATTTTATTTCTATAGAAAATTTTGTCAAGATTTTATTTCTATAGAAAATTTTGCCAAAAATTTTATTTCTATAGAAAATTGTGTCAAAATTTTATTACTATAGAAAATTTTGTCAAAATTTTATTTCTATAGAAAATTTTGTCAAAATTTTATTTCTATAGAAAATTTTGTCAAAATTTTATTACTATACAAAATTTTGTCAAGATTTTATTTCTATAGAAAATTTTGCCAAAAATTTTATTTCTATAGAAAATTTTGTCAAAATTTTATTACTATAGAAAATGTTGTCAAAATTTTATTACTATAGAAAATGTTGTCTAAATTTTATTTCTATAGAAAATTTTGTCAAAATTTTATTACTATATAAAATTTTGTCAAGATTTTATTTCTATAAAAAATTTTGTCAAAATTTTATTACTATTGAAAAAGTTGTCAAAATTTTATTTCTATAGAAAATTTTGTGAAATTTTATTGCTATAGAAAATTTTGTCAAAATTTTATTTCTATAGAAAGTTTTGTCAAAATTTTATTTCTATAGAAAATTTTTTCGAACTGAATTATATACGTATTTAATCGGCCTTTTTTGTTTAAAATATACCCCGTATGGACTAACTTACGACTGGCGTTAAGAAGCTTTAAGATACCTTGCCATCGGCAAGTGTTACCGCAACCCAAGTAATTCGATTGTGGATGACAGTCTTTAGTATAAGTTTCTATGCAATCCATGGTGGAGGGTATATAAGATTCGCCCTGGTCAAACTTACGGCCGTATATACTTGTTATTGCTCTTTTGATGGTAGACAAAAATAAAGATTTCGTCGAGATCATAACATTGTCAATGGTAGTAATTTTTTTTTTGCCGTAAGAGCGGCGCATTTGCAATTGTTTTGATAAGAAGTATGCTGCCAATAAATTGCAGAAAATAGTTTTTGTTTTAAAAGGGGTAACATGTGCATACCTTTAACCGTTTTTCAAATTTGATTTTGGTTCGTTTTTCATTTTTTAGCACAGAGCGGTAAGTTTGTTGTTTTAGCTAACGAAACTGCTGTCCTATTTTTCAGCCAACAAAAACTGCTGAAATAACTAACTTTTTTACTGAGTTTTTATTTTGAGTGTAGCCAAACATATATTTTCTATGAGATCATAATATTTCCAATGGTAGTCATTTTAAATAAACCTTTAAAATAATTGCTACGTTTTTTTTACTGATTTGTTCTAACATCTTTTTTCGAGTGTTTATTTTAATACACATCGAGGCAGAAATGGACACAAAACTGTCGACTTGTATTATTTTAAGAAGACATTCGATATTTTTTCTTGTTTGACATTTTTTGGTTGGCTATTTGAGGCTTGTGTATAAATTTTAAATAAAAATTAATTAGTATTTTGCAAATGTATCGTGTATGCTTTCACAAACCATTATATTTATATGTAGTTTTACAAAAAAACAAAAAAAAATATATATATTTGAGGATATTTTTATATTCCAACATACAATCCAAACAAAGTATGGGCCACATCAAGCATCGGATACAATTTTTTTTTGGGTATATATTAATCTACTGTAAGAAAACAAATGTCAAATCCATTCAGCTGGTTTTCTTCTGCCAATTGTGGCGACAATGACAAAACCCCATCCAATTTAATTTAAAATCTTTCACATAAATTTTTATAATTGGGTCAATTATCAAAAAAAAAATCAATTTCCTTGAGCGTTATTTCGCACCAAAGATTCAAGAAATTAGAAGAAAAAACTAAAAGAATCACTCAAAGCAGTTATTAAGATTTATGTTTAAAAGAAATTTATCATTTGCCATATGTTGGCGTTTTTATGGATTTAACAAAAAAAAAAACATTTTTTTTTTCGTTCTTATGAATGACTATGCGTAAATACTGAGTTTTTTTGGTTTTTTTTTTTTTCGATTTCATACATGAAACGAATCTCTGCTGTAAGATTTATTTTTACTTGTATATATTTTCTTTTAAAATGTTTTTCTACATTTATTTAAAACAAAACAAAAAAACACACAGCAATTCAATTAGTTGGTTTTTGGTAAATTAGGATCTCATTGGAAAAACAAATCATAACCCCAAATTGCTTTTTATGGTTTTGTGTGTAGAAGTTTCTATAGATTTTAAATTAAAAAATTTTCTAAATAACACACTTGCACCTGTTGTTGGCGAAAAGGCGCCAAATTCGATTTATTACCAACATTAATTTGAATGGGTAAAAGTTTTCAATAAATTTGTTGAACATTTCTAAAATTTTTTTTCCTTAGAATTTTCCATAAAAAGCGAAAAAGAAAGGTGGGCGGAACCGACAATGCTATACCCTTAACCACTTCTTACACAAAAGATAATTTTTGGTTTCTATCACGAATTAATTGATCCAATTATTTTTTTTTAATGTAATTGCTTCAATCTATCCATAATATCCAAGCGAAATCTTATTTGATAGAATTAAACATTTTATGGATTCAACTTTCTTTTGATTTACGAAATCAATCGAATCAATTAGTCTGTAATTGAAAAAATTGTTTAACTCATATAAAATTACTTCTTTTTTTAAAATTGTATTTCTATAGAAATTTTTTTTCAAAATTTTATTTCTATCGAAAATTTTGTCAAAATTTTATTTCTATAGAAAATTTGGTCAAAATTTTATTTCTATAGAAAATTTGGTCAAAATTTTATTTCTATAGAAAATCTTGTCAAAATTTTATTTTTATAGAAAATTGTCTCAGATTTTTAGTTCTATAGAAAATTTTGTCAAAATTTTAGTTCCATAGAAAATTTTGTCAAAATTTTATTTCTATAGAAAATTTTGTCAAAATTTTAATTCCATAGAACAATTTGTCAAAATTTTATTTCTATAGAAAATTTTGTCAAAATTTTATTTCTTAGAAAATGTTGACAAATTTTATTTCTTTTAAAAATTTTATTTCTGTAAAAAATTTCATCAAAATTTTATTTCTATAGAAAATTTTGTCAGAATTCTACATTTATAAAAAAAATCTCAAAAATTTTGTCAAAATTTTATTTCCATAGAAAATCTTGTCAACATTTTATTTCTATAGAAAGTTTTGTCAAAATTTTAATTTCTATAGAAAATTTTCACAAAATTTTATTTATATGGATAATTTCATCAAAATTTTATTTCTATAATAATTTTGTCAGAATTCTACTTCTATAAAATTTTTTTCTCAAAATGTTATTTCTGTAGAAAATATTTTCAAACTTTTATATCCATAGAAAATGTTGTCAAAATTTTATTTCTATAGAAAATTTTGTCAAAATTTTATTTCTATAGAAAATTCTGTCAAAATTTTATTTCTATAGAAAATTCTGTCAAAATTTTATTTCTATACAAAATTTTGTCAAACTTTTATTTCTATATAAAAATTTTCTCAAAATTTTATTCCTATAGAAAATTTTCTTGAAATTTTATTTCTATAGAAAATTTTCTCAAAATAGTATTTCTATAGAAAATTTTGACAAAATTTTATTTCCATAGAAAATTTTGTCAAAATTTTAGTTCCATAGAAAATTTTGTCAACATTTTATTTCCATAGAAAATTTTGTTAAAATTTTATTTCTATAGAAATTTTAGTCAAAATTTTATTTTTATAGAAAATTTAGTAAAAAATTTTTTTTCTATAGAAAAGTTCTTCAAAATTTTATTTCTATAGGAAATTTTCATAGAAAAATGTTCATAGAAAATATTGTCAAAATTATTTTTCAATAGAAAATTTTGTCAAAAATTTATTTCCATAGAAAATTTTATCTAAATTTTAATTTCTATAGAAAATTTTCTCAAAATTTTATTTATATGGAAAATTTTGTCAAAATTTTATTTCTATAGAAAATATTGTCAAAATTTTATTTATATAGAAAATCTTGTCAAAATTTTATTTCTATATAAAATTGTCTCAATCTTTTAGATCTATAGAAAATATTTTAAAAATTTTATTTCTATAGAAAATTTTGTCAAAATTTTATTTTTAACTAATTTTATTTGTTTAACTCAAATAAAATTAGTTCTTTTTTCAAAATTGTATTTCTATAGAAAATTTTGCCAAAATTTTATTTCTATAGAAAATTTAGTAAAAAATTTTATTTCTATAGAAAATTTTGCCAAAATTTTATTTCTATAGAAAATTTTGTCAAAATTTTATTTCTATAGAAAATTTTGCCAAAATTTTATTTCTTAGAAAATTTTGCCAAAAATTTATTTCTATATAAAATTTTGTCAAAATTTTATTTCTTAGAAAATGTTGACAAATTTTATTTCTTTGAAAAATTGAGATGGCTGAGCAGTACAATATACACCTAATATGGGTGCCTGGCCATAGGAACATGCGATAGGAACTGCGAAGCGGATGAGTTGGCAAGGCCAGGGACTACCTTACATATTCCAGGGGAACTAGAATCTGTTGGTATGCCCCTGGCTACCTGCAAGCTCATGCTGCGTGAGAAGGCTGTTATGATGGCAAATGTTCGATGGAAGAATTGCAAGGGCTGTAACGACACCAAGCAAATATGGCCCCATTTAAACTTAAACCGCACACTAGTTATGCTAGTGTTCTCGAGACGTCAGATATCACTCCTGATATCTGCTATAACGGGTCGCTGCCTGATAGGCGATTTTGCAAAAACTATAGGCGCGAAGTATAATGACTATTGTATGAGCTGTCATGATGCGGAGGAAAAGGAATCAATTAAACACCTCTTGTGTGAGTATCCTGCATTTTGTGTAATGCGCAAGCAACTTTTAGGAGCAAATAGCTTCAGATTACTGGCGGATCTGGAAATCGTTAACTTAAGCAGTCTGCTAATGATTTTGGAACAATTTGGTTGGTTCAACAAAGAAAAATAATCAAGAAGGTTCAGCGATTAAAACTAGAAGTGCCCATATGTAATAGGCACTTTTAGTTAATGTGGTATCACAATGGACTGAATAGTCTAAGTGAGCCTGAATCTTAATCGGGCTGCCACTTTAACCTAACCTAAACTATTTCCATAGAAAATTTTCTCAAAATATTATTTCCATAGAAAATTTTGTTAAAATTTTATTTCTATAGAAAATTTAGTAAAAATTTCATTTTTATAGAAAATTTAGTAAAAAATTTTATTTCTATAGAAAAGTTCTTCAAAATTTTATTTCTACAGGAAATTTTCTCAAAATTTTATTTCTATAGAAAATTTTATTTCCATAGAAAATTTTGACAAAATTGTATTTCAATAGAAAATTTTGTCAAAATGTCATTTCTATAGAAAATTGTGTCAAAATTTTATTTCCATAGAAAATTTTGTCAAAATTTTATTCCTCAAGAAAATTTTGTCAACATTTTTTTTCTATAGGAAATTTTGTCAAAATTTTATTTTTATAGAAAATTTAGTAAAAAATTTTATTCCTATAAAAAAGTTTGTCAAACTTTTATTTCTATATAAAAAATTTCTATAGTAAATTTTGTCAAGATTTTATATCTATAGAAATTTTTCTCAAAATTTTATTCCTACAGAAAGTTTTCTCGAAATTTTATTTCTATAGAAAATTTTCTCGAAATTTTATTTCTATAGAAAATTTTGTCAAAATGTCATTTCTATAGAAAATTGTGTCAAAATTTTATTTCTTTAGAAAAGTTTGTCAAAATTTTATTTCTATAGAAAATTTTCTCAAAATTTTATTTCTATAGAAGATTTTATCAAAATTTTAATTTCTGTAGAAAATTTTCACAAAATTTTATTTATATGGAAAATCTTGTCAAAATTTTATTTCTATAGAAAATCTTGTCAAAATTTTTTTTCTATATAAAATTGTCTCAATCTTTTATTTCTATAGAAAATTTTGTCAAAATTTTATTTCTATAGAAAATTTTGTCAAAATTTTATTTCTATAGAAAATTTTGTCAAAATTTTATTTCTATAGAAAATTTTGTCAAAATTTTATTTCTATAGAAAATTTTGTTAAAATTTTATTTCCATAGAAAATTTAGTCAAAATTTTATTTTTATAGAAAATTTAGTAAAAAAAATTATTTGTATAGAAAAGTTCTTAAAAATTTTATTTCTCAAAATTTTATTTCTATAGAAAATTTTATTTCCATAGAAAATTTTTCAAAATTGTATTTCAATAGAAAATGTTGTCAAACTTTTATTTCATTAGAAAATTTTGTCAAAATTTTATTTCCATAGAAAATTTTGTCAAAACTTTATTTCTATAGGAAATCTTGTCAAAATTTTATTTTTATAGAAAATTTTCTCAAAATTTTATTTCTATAGAAAATTTTATCAAAATTTTAATTTCTCTAGAAAATTTTCACAAAATTTTATTTATATGGAAAATTTTGTCAAAATTTTATTTCTATAGAAAATCTTGTCAAAATTTTATTTCCATAGAAAATTTTGCCAAAATTTTATTTCCATAGAAAATTTTGTCAAAATTTTATTTCCATACAAAATTTTGTCAAAATTTTATTTCCATAGAAAATTTTGTCAAAACTTTATTCCTATAGGAAAATTTGTTAAAACTTTATTCCTATAGGAAATTTTGTTAAAAATGTATTTTCATAGAAAATTTTCTGAAAATTTTATTTGTATAGAAAATTTTAATTTCTATACAAAATTTTCACAAAATTTTATTTATATGGAAAATTTCATCAAAATTTTATTTCTATAGAAAATTTTGTCAGAATTCTACTTCTATAAAAATTTTTTCTCAAAATGTTATTTCTGTAGAAAATTTTGTCAAAATTTTATATCCATAGAAAATTTTCTCAAAATTTTATTTCTATAGAAAATTTTCTCAAAATTTTATTTCTATAGAAAATTTTCTCAAAATTTTAATTTCTATAGAAAATTTTTACAAAATTTTAATTTCTATAGAAAATTTTTACAAAATTTTATTGATATGGAAAATTTTCTCAAAATTTTATTTCTATATAAAAATTTTCTCGAAATTTTATTTCTATAGAAAAGTTTGTCAAGATTTTATTTCTATATAAATTTTTCTCGAAATTTTATTCCTACAGAAAGTTTTCTCGAAATTTTATTTCTGTAGAAAGTTTTGTCAAAATGTTATTTCTATAGAAAATTTTGTCAAAATGTTATTTCCATAGAAAATTTTGTCAAAATTTTATTTTTATAGAAAATTTTGCCAAAATTTTATTTTATTTCTAAGTTTTGGTGGCCAAGTAAAATAAATGGTATACATTTTCAGCTGGGCTCTTTGGCAAGTAAACCCGATCATTTTGTTTGTTCACAATCTTGCTGAATTTGAAAGTGCTTCTCATCTGATAAAACCAAATTCGGTAATTGGCCACTTTCGTGCAACCACTTTTTCCAGTCTATATGCTTTTTTGTGCATCGGTGAGCCCTTGGACTTTTTAGAACTTCAATGGCTTTCCAACGTCATTTCTCAATGCGATATTTTCAACTCTCAATAAATTTTTCTTCCACTAAGTCTCTCCAATATTTAGGTCATTTCTGGTGATGTTACCGTGGGAAACTAAAGATTTATTCACATCTAAATTTTGGAGGGCTCTGATGACTACTTGTGGTGCTTCCGCCAAATATAAAGCAATCACATTATCATTCCATCACCAATAACTCTATTTCTGAATGCAATAGATCAAAATACTTTTGTTAGCAGTTAAGAAATGAAATCAAATAAAAAATTTAGCATACTTTTATTCTCTGGTAGGGTATATAAAAAAAAAAAAAACAAACTTTGCAAATGTTTTGCGGTGTTTGTTTTGTGGCTGTTAATTAATGACAACATAAAATTTGAAATCTATGGACTTGAGTTCTCATTGATGTTCAAAATTTTATGGCGAATTTTGGTGAGAAATTTAACACATAAAATTACCACCAAAATGAGTTTGTCTGTTTGCATTAATGGACCGTGGTTACCATAGCCCCATGGATATATGAATCATATATTTCTCAAACAGAAAAAAAACTAGACCAAGTACCTTCTTATCTTTGTATGATCCAAATACAAGGAATCTGCAGAAGTTGTATTAGTCAATAGACATTTTCTTTGCTTATTCGAACTAAATAACGTGGGTGATATTAATTTCCCTTTATTTGTTGCTGTTTTACGTCCGGTCCCCTCCTTTTGATCTTGACATTTAGAATGACAGCTACACGGTACATGGGAAAAGACATTGAATGTTAAATGGGGCCACTTTTTTTCTTGTTGGAGAGGGAGGGCAATCGATGATTTTCTTCATCATTTTCTTCATGCCGACATTGTTCAGTTTTTTTGTTTTTTCTAAAGATTATTTGGCATTACTAGTCAAGATTATCCATTGTCAAAATTGATGATGGTTTAGTGTCTCAGTCTATGATAATAAAAAATAAATCATCCACACCCAAATGATTTTTTTTATTATTTTAGATAAGATTAGCGCTACAAACAAGTAGGAGGAGGTGGTTTAATATACCGAACTGATGTAGATGGACAAAGAAGGAACAATTTTAAAGTGAATAATTTTATGAAATTTTAGTCACCATGGCCGTAGATGAGGACACTGTTTAGCATTTTTTTTCAAAGAAAGTCTAAATCAATTTCAAGACCCTTTTGATTACTTCACCCTTTTCATGTTTTTCCATAGAGTCTAACAATAGTCGTGCGCCATTAAGGCTCGGCTGTTAAAAGGAGGTTATTGTGATGAAAATAAAATCATGCTGCACTCATTGATATAAAAGAATTGCCACCATTAAAGTTGAGCAAGTAACACAAAAAATACAAACTACACATAAAGGGTGGTTAAATTGTAAGGGCCGATGTTGAATGTGAACCACACCTAAACGCCAAGTTTTTTCCGAATTTTATTTGACATTTCTCTATTTCAGACTTACTCAATTTGAACCATGGAGAGATACACAATCCAACAACGTGTTAAATGGTTCCAAGAAATGGCAACAGTGGATGATCAATATTCGAAGAAAATCATCTTCAGTGATGAGGCACATATTCACCTCAGTGGATTCGTCAATAAACAGAATTGCCGCATTTGGTCGAATGAGAATCCAAGAGTGATTGTCGAAAAACCAATGCACCCACAAAGAGTGACTGTTTGGTGCGGTTTATGCCGCCAGCTCGGCATCATCGGGCCGTATTTTTTTCAAAATGAGGCCGGTCAGGCAGTTACTGTGAATGTTGTTCGCTATCATGAGATGATAACGAACTTTTTATGGCCCGAATTGGAAGATATGGGTGTGGACGATATGTGGTTTCAGCAGGACGGTGCCACTTGCCACACAGCTAACGAAGCAATGGCTCTTTTGCGCAACAAATTCAATGGCCGTGTTATCTCACGTAATGGCGATGTCAATTGGCCGCCAAGATCATGTGATTTGACACCGTTGGCCTTTTTTGTTTGGGGTTATTTGAAAGAAAAGGTGTACGTCGATAAGCCAGCAACAATTCAAGAGCTAAAGGATGAGATAATTCGGCACATTAACGGCATAGAACCTCCATTATGCCTCAGCGTCATCGAAAATTTGGACCATCGGATGAAGGTGTGTCACCGATGTCGCGGCGCCCATTTGGCCGATATTTTGTTCCATACATAATTGAGTAATACCAATATATCATAATAAAATAAAATTACAATAATTTCCTAAATAGTTTGTGTTTTATTCAAAATCAACATCGGCCCTTGAAATTTTAACCACCCTTTAAAAAGCAAGCCACAGTGATGCAATGGTTAACATGTCCGTCTTCTATACAAAGGGTCATAGGTTTGTACCAGTTTCGACCAAACGACCAAAAAGTTTTTAAGCTGTGGATTACCTCCTTTTAATAATGCTGGCAACATTGCTGTCTGTTTCAAACTTTTCTAGGTGATGTTACCGTAAAACGAAACGCTGTTCCGACTCGGCATCAGGTAGCACTCATTGAGAGAAGTTCACCATGTGTGGTATCACAACGGTCTGAAAGTCTAACGAGCTGCCACCACAGTGTGGCTGATACGTATTTCAACCAACTTCAGGTTACTATACTTCTAAAGATTTCGTCTGACAGATTTATTCTAGTGACAGTTCCTTTTATTATTTAATAGCTTACAAAAGCATTGCGATTTATAGAATTCAGAAATAATGCTATTCGTGATAGTGGATATTGTTAGATCCCTTCAGCATTTAAATAAGAATACAGTAATCCTTCGATTTACGTCGTGATTGGTTCCGCAATTTGACGATGTTAATCGAAACGACGTAAACAGAATTTACAATTGCTCATACATACTACTAAGTCCATTTAATAATGTATGCACATTTAATTATGTGTGTACACAATAAAAAACTTCAAAAATAAAGGTAATTCAGAATTTGACGAATTTTCGGTAGGAATTTCAAAATAAATGTTTCGATGTCATCATCGTTGGAACTTATTTCACTTATGGAAGATGTTTCTGATTAAGTTGGCAAAAAATCGACGACGTAAATCGAAGTTGGATGGAACAAAAAATTTGACGACGTAAATCGAAACAACGTAAACCGAGGCGACGTAAATCGAGGGATTGCTGTAAGTCTTTTGTTTTTCGAATAAATGTCGAAGTGGTAGAAAACTTGCAACACATATTGAAAAATGAGTTTGGACTAAAGGTGAGTACGTGAGTAATATTTTACTCACGCTCACTCACGAGGGACAAAATATTATTCACGCACACTCACGCACGATATTGTTTGATAGGTCTCACGCACACTCACGAAAAGAAAATATGTAGTCACGCACGAAAATGTCGTGACTCACGAAAAATACCGTGACTCACAGAAAATATAATGACTCAAAGAAAATGTTGTGACTCACGAATAATTTTATGAGTAATTTACCTCATGAAAACATGAGCACGAATCTGTTCGAGAATGTGCGCGAATAAAATTTCTGCAAAATCACGCTCACGAAAAAAATCAAGATTTAATTCGTACTCGTATGTTAACTGAAATTAATTTCGCTGTCGAATTAGATTCTTTTCATGAATTTTGCTACCTTTGCTTATGCCTGGTTGGAAAATGTTGTGAGTCTCGTGAATTTGTCGTGAGTCACTTGAATCGTGCGTGAGTGTGAGCCTTTAAAAGTAGTTCATGCGTGAGTACTGGTTTTCATTTCGTGAATGTGCGTGAGCGTGCGTGAATAAACATATTGCTTCGTGAATGTGCGTAAGTGTGAGTGAAATCTCACTCACGCGCACACCTCTAACTCTTAATATCCTAGGTGTCAGTAAAATTGTAAATGAATTCAACATTTAAGTGTTTTATATAGGTGAGCGGGATTATTTTCGTGACCGTAATTGGTTACTCACGCACATTCACGAGGATATTATTTTTGTGACTCACGCTCACGCACGACCCTTTGATTTGTTAATCACGCTCACGAACACTCACGCCGTTACCATCAGCGTGACTCACGCCTCACGTAAATCACAACAATTTTGTGCACACCTCTAGTTTGAACCAAAGCCATTGAAGTTCCAAAAAGTGCAAGAGCTCACCGATGCACAAAACAAAATTAGACTAGAAATAGCCAAGGATTTGATTCGCTTGCTCAAAAGTAGCCAGTTGCCGAATTTGGATTTCTCTGATGAAAGGCCATTCCAAATTGAGCAGCTTGTAAAAAAGCAAAATGATCGGGGTTACTTTCCAAAGAGGACAGCTGAAATTTAATGCCTTCGATTGGCCCAAAGAACTCATGCGCCGTCGAAGGTAATGATGTGGACTGATGATCGCTCCCCGCTCTTATTCATCGATCGTGGGGTCAAAATAAATACCGAATATAAACGGGAAAACGTACTAAAGATACTATTGAAGCCCTGGCAGACAAACTTTTCGCCTGCAGGCCAAGGACATTCCAATGGGTCACATCCCCACCATAGCTGTCAACTCGCGTCAACCAAAAATGGCTTAAAAAGGAAGTTCATCGCTTTATTTCTATCGTACAAATGGT
Organism: Haematobia irritans; assembly: GCF_050003625.1. Lineage (NCBI taxonomy): Eukaryota > Metazoa > Arthropoda > Insecta > Diptera > Muscidae > Haematobia > Haematobia irritans. The sequence goes on along the minus strand of NC_134401.1, from coordinate 140,499,258 downwards.
CCGAATCTCAATCCGATGGACTTTTGCACGTGGGGCATTTTGGAGAGTAAGGTTAAAGTTAAAGTGGCAGCCCGATTAAGATTCAGGCTCACTTAGACTATTCAGTCCATTTTGATTGGAGAGTAAGGTAACATAGGCACTAAAACATACCAAAGTGACGATTATCTAAAGATGACGCACGCCGGGAATAGGCCAAAATAACGCCGAACCCCTTTCATGCATCGTGTAATTGCTTTGTCGGCTGTTTGAAGACCATAATTCGTGCCAAAGGTCTCCAATTCGAACAAATCTAAACTTTGATGTTAACAGGTTGGCTGATAAGTCCCCGGTCTGACACATAGATGGCGTCGCTAGTATAAATGCATATTATTTTTATATAGTACCAACCTTCAAATGATTCGTGTCAAAATTTGACGTCTGTAAGTCAATCAGTTTGTGAGATAGAGCGTCATTTGTGAAGCAACTTTTGTTATTGTGAAAAAAATGGAATAAAAGGAATTTCGTGTTTTGATAAAATACTGTTTTCTGAAGGAGAAAAATACGCTGGAAGCAAAAACTTGGCTTGATAATGAGTTTCCGGACTCTGCCCCAGGGAAATCAACAATAATTGATTGGCATGCAAAATTCAAGCGTGGTGAAATGAGCACGGAGGACGGCGAACGCAGTGGACGCCCGAAAGAGGTGGTTGCCGACGAAAACATCAAAAAAATCCACAAAATGATTTTGAATGACCGTAAAATGAAGTTGATCGAGATAGCAGAGGCCTTAAAGATATCAAAGGAATGTGTTGGTCATATCATTCATCAATATTTGGATATGCGGAAGCTCTGTGCAAAATGGGTGCCGCGCGAGCTCACATTTGACCAAAAACAACAACGTGTTGATGATTCTGAGCGGTGTTTGCAGCTGTTAACTCGTAATACACCCGAGTTTTTCCGTCGATATGTGACAATGGATGAAACATGGCTCCATCACTACACTCCTGAGTCCAATCGACAGTCGGCTGAGTGGACAGCGACCGGTGAATCGTCTCCGAAGCGTGGAAAGACTCAAAAGTCCGCTGGCAAAGTAATGGCCTCTGTTTTTTGGGATGCGCATGGAATAATTTTTATCGATTATCTTGAGAAGGGAAAAACCATCAACACCGACTATTATGTGGCGTTATTGGAGCGTTTGAAGGTCAAAATAGCGGCAAAACGGCCCCATATGAAGAAGAAAAAAGTGTTGTTCCACCAAGACAACACACCGTGCCACAAGTCATTGAGAACGATGGCAAAAATGCATGAATTGGGCTTGGAATTGCTTCCCCACCCACCGTATTCTCCAGATCTGGCCCCAGCGACTTTTTCTTGTTCTCAGACCTCAAAAGGATGCTCGCAGGGAAAAAATTTGGCTGCAATGAAAAGGTGATCGCCGAATCTGAGGCCTATTTTGAGGCAAAACCGAAGGAGTACTACCAAAATGGCATCAAAAAATTGGAAGGTCGTTATAATCGTTGTATCGCTCTTGAAGGGAACTTTGTTGAATAATAAAAACGAATTTTGACAAAAAAAATGTGTGTTTCTTTGTTAGACCGGGGACTTATCAGCCAACCTTTTATGTGTATAAATATAGTAAATTTATATGGGCAAAGCCCTTCAGACTGCAAAATGGTGGGATGGATGGCTGTTTCGGAGCTACCACATCCTCTACATACAGCGAAACTATCAACCGATGATTATTATAATAAATTCGGATAATTCACTAAACCCAAAGTGAATTACACTTAAACCTCCCGAAAAATGGGGTTTTGATAGTCGGCTTTGCCTTAATAAATTTGCACAATCATTTCACTTTTGCCAAAGTAAAATCATCGATTTGAATACAGTTGGCAGACTTTTTTTTGGGGCCTGATTCTAGCAGTAAATGTTTGTCATTATTAATAAAAATTTCTCTCTGCTAATAAAAGCGAGATTTTAGATTTTTTTTTTTTCCTTTCCTTAATATTTTTGTTAAACTGATCAAAAATTCAATTAACCGATTAAGGCAATTATTGACCAATTTGAGTCGACATATTCAAACAAAACTGATTAAGAGACTAGAGAACTTCTATTGTCTAAAATTTCGTTTCGAAACAAATTTTTGATTTATATGATTTTTTGTGCTATTCTTATAACTAGGACATTAAAATATCTTGCATATACTACTTCCACCCTATCTGTACTATTTTATTTCTTTAATTTTTAGTATGCATAATTTTCATTTCTTTTTTGAATAAAGGTATTTTTCTACAGTCTGTTAATTAAACAATATTTTCCATTTGTATAAACAAAAAAGAATACAATCACGTCATATTTTTCATAATATTTATTTTTTTTTTATGTGGTAGACTTTGTTGATGGTACTGGCGGACGATGATCTTGACGTGTTTCGCTAACATATACAATTTTTTTGACGCTTAACTCTGAGATGAGAATGGGGAAACAATGAACATAACAAATAAACGGATTATAAAAATGTAATGGATCATAATCGTAAAAAAAGCAAGGAGTAAAAAACACATATTTAAAAATATAGCAAAAAAAAAATTAAAATAAATAGGGGTATATGGATGGTTAATACATCTGGACCAAAAAATGCTTCCATGCTACAATGAGTACTTGTATAACCACATTTCCACCACATATGTATGTAGTATGGACTCATCGGATAAATAAATATATGTATTTATTTATTTAGACAATACCAAGTGATTCGCTAAATTTTAAAAGTCATTTAATGATATGCTATAATAAAACAATGGCAATATCATAAATACTGAAAGCAACATGATGTTCCAAAAACAAAAATCACACGATAAAACCAAAAAACGAGACATCATAAATATTGGAAAAATTCCTTTTATTATAGATGCAAAGGAAAATTTTGACATGGAAAAATATTCCATATTTTTATATACATAAATCAAAAAAATATATATGTATATTTAAGGAATTAATAAGAACAACAACATTTATAATATATAGAAACAATAAATTTTCTATGAATTTATAATATAAAAACAAATAATATAATTTATTTTAATATACATACATAAACAAAATTACATTTATGAGATCGACCATAGTGAAATGGTTAGCATAACCTTCCTGCATAATAAACCTCATGAGTTTTATCCATGTTGCGGTCAAAAGCACGGCTGCCATAGGTGGTAGAATTCTACCAAAAATGGTAGATTTTAGTACTCTTTGGTAGATTGTTACAATTCTTGATGATTTGGTCGATTTGCCAAAACATCTCTCCAACTAAGAGATATTTCCCTTTTCTATACAAATGGTGTTTTGACCAAATTTTCTATAGAAAAAAAACATTTTGAAAAAATTTTCTATAGAAATAAAATTTTGACAAAATTTTCTATAGAAATAAAATTTTGACAAAATTTTCTATAGAAATAAAATTTTGAGAAAATTTTCGAGAGGAAATTTTGAACACAAACAAAAAATTCTATAAAAATAAAATTTTGAAAAAAAAAATCTATATAAACAAAATTTTGACAAAATTTTCTATAAAAATAAAATTTTGAAAAAAAATCTATAGAAATAAAATGTTGACAAAATTTTCTATAGAAATATAATTTTGACAAAATTTTCTATAGTAATAAAATGTTGAAAAATTCTATAAAAAATCTATAGAAGTAAAATTTTGACAAAATTTTCTATACAAATAATATTTTGACAAAATTGTCCAAAGAAATAAAAATTTTGACAAAATTTTCTATAGAAATAAAATTTTGACAAAATTTTCTATAGAAAACTATTGACAAAATTTTCTATAGAAATAATATGTTGACAAAATTTTCTATAGAAATAAAATTTTGACAAAATTTTCTATAGAAATCAAATTTTGACAACATTTTCTATAGAAGTAAAATTTTGAAAAAAAAATATAGAAATGAAATTTTGACAAAATTTTCTATAGAAATAAAATTTTGACAAAATTTTCTATAGAAATAAAATTTTGACAAAATTTTCTATAGAAATAAAATTTTGACAAAATTTTCTATAAAAATAAAATGTTGGCAAAATTTTCTATAGAAATAAAATTTTGACAAAATTTTCTATAGAAATACAATTTTGACACAATTTTCTATAGAAATACAATTTTGACACAATTTTCTATAGACATAAAATTTTGACAACATTTTTTATAGAAATAAAATTTTCCATAGAAATCAAATTTTGACAAAATTTTCCATAGAAATAAAATTTTGACAAAATTTTTTATGGAAATAAAATTTTGAGAAAATTTTCTATAGATATAAAATTTTAACAATATTTTTTATGGAAATAAAATTTTGACAAAATTTTATATAGAAATAAAATGTTGACAAATTTTTGAAAAAAAAAATTGACAAAATCTTCTATAGAAATAAAATTTTGACACAATTTTCTATAAAAATAAAATTTTGATAAAAGTTTCTAAGAAATAAAATTTTGGCAAAACTTTCTAGGAAATAAAATGTTGACAAAATTTTCTATCGAAATAAAATTTTGACAAAATTTTCTATAGAAATAAAATTTTGACAGCATTTTCTATAGAAATAAAATTTTGACAACATTTTCTATAGACATATAATTTTGACAAAATTTTCTATAGCAATACAAAATTGTGACAAAATTTTCCATAGAAATAAAATTTTGACAACATTTTCTATAGAAATGAAATGTTGACAAAATTTTTTATGGAAACAAAATTTTGACAAAATTTTCTATAGAAAATAAATTTTGGCAAAATTTTCTGTAGAAATAAAATTTTGACAAAATTTTCTATAGAAATAAAATTTTGAGAAAATTTTCTATAGAAATAAAATGTTGAGAAAATTTTCTATAGAAATATAATTTTCACAAAATTTTCTATAGAAACCATATCGGTTCATAATTATATATAGCCCTCATATAAACAGATCCCCAGATTTGGCTTGCGGAGCCTCTTGGAGGAGCAAAATTCATCCGATCCGGTTGAAATTTGGTACATGGTGTTAGTATATGGTCTCTAACAACCATGCAAAAATTGGCCCATATCGGTTCATAATTATATATAGCCCCCTTATAAACCGATCCCCAGATTTGGCTTGCGGAGCCTCTAAGAGAAGTAAATTTCATCCGATTCGGTTGAAAATTGATACATGGTGTTAGTATATGGTTTCGAATAACCACGCAAAAACTGGTCCACATCGGTCCAAAATTATATATAGCCCCCATATAAACCAATCCCCCCATTTGGAGTGCGGAGCCTCTAAGAGAAGCAAATGTCATCCGATCCGGCTGAAATTTTGTACATGTTGTTAGTATATGGTATCTAACAACCACGCAAAAACTGGTCCACATCGGTCCATAATTATATATAGTCCCCATATAAATCGATCCACAGATGTGACTTCCGGAGCCTCATGGATGAGCAACATTCATCCGATTCGGTTGAAATTTGGTACGTGTGTTAGTATATGGTCTCTAACAACCATACAGGAATTTTATTTCTATAGCAAATTTTGTCAAAACTTTATTTCTATAGAAAATTTTGTCAAAATTTTATTTCTATAGAAAATTTTATCAAAATTTTATTTCTATAGAAAATTTTGTCAAAATTTTATTTTAATTTTGTCAAACTGAATTATATACGTATTTCATCGGCCTTTTTTTGCTTAATATGTACCCCGTATGGACTAACTTACAATTGAAAAGACGGTGCTAAGAAGTTTTAAGATACCTTGCCATCGGCAAGTGTTACCGCAACCCAAGTAATTCGATTGTGGATGACAGTCTTTAGTACAATCCATGGTGGAGGGTACATAAGATTCGGCCTGGCCGAACTTACGGCCGTATATAACAGGTTGGCTGATAAGTCCCCGGTGTAACAAAAAAGAAAACTATTTTTTTGTCAAAATTCGTTTTTATTATTCAACATAGTTCCCTTCAAGAGCGGTACAACGATTACAACGACCTTCCAATTTTTTGATACCATTTTGGTAGTACTCCTTCGGGTTTGCCTCAAAATAGGCCTCAGTTTCGGCGATCACCTCTTCATTGCAGCCAAATTGTTTCCCTGCGAACATCCTTTTGAGGTCTGAGAACAAGAAAAATCGCTGGGGGCCAAATCAGGAGAATACGGTGGATGGGGAAGCAATTCATGAATTTTTGCCATCGTTCTCAATGACTTGTGACACGGTGCGTTGTCTTGGTGGAACAATACTTTTTTCTTCTTCATATGGGGCCGTTTTGCCGCGATTTCGACCTTCAAACGCTCCAATAACGCCATATAATAGTCACTGTTGATGGTTTTTCCCTTCTCAAGATAATCGATAAAAATTATTCCGTGCGCATCCCAAAAAAACAGAGGCCATTACTTTGCCAGCGGACTTTTGAGTCTTTCCACGTTTCGGAGACGATTCACCGGTCGCTGTCCACTCAGCCGACTGTCGATTGGACTCAGGAGTGTAGTGATGGAGCCATGTTTCATCCATTGTCATATATCGACGGAAAAACTCGGGTGTATTACTAGTTAATACCTGCTAACACCGCTCAGAATCATCAACACGTTGTTGTTTTTGGTCAAATGTGAGCTCGCGCGGCACCCATTTTGCACAGAGCTTCCGCATATCCAAATTTTGATGAATGATATGACCAACACGTTCCTTTGATATCTTTAAGGCCTCTGATATCTCGATCAACTTCATTTTACGGTCATTCAAAATCATTTTGTGGATTTTTTTGATGTTTTCGTAGGTAACCACCTCTTTCGGGCGTTCACCGTCCTCCTCATTGCACCACGCTTGAATTTTGCATACCAATCAATTATTGTTGATTTCCCTGGGGCAGAGTCCGGAAACTCATTATCAAGCCAAGTTTTTGCTTCCACCGTATTTTTCCCCCTCAGAAAACAGTATTTTATCAAAACACGAAATTCCGTTTTTTCCATTTTTTCCACAATAACAAAATTTGCTTCAGACGCTCTATCTCACAAACTAATTGACTTACAGACGTCAAATTTTGACACGAATCATTTGAAGGATGGTACTATATAAAATTAATATGCATTTAATACTAGCGACTCGATCTATGTGTCAGACCGGGGACTTATCAGCCAACCTGTTACTTTTTTTATTAATTTTTTATCAGTTAATTTTTTAATTGATTACTTTTTAGAACTTCAATGAACTTTTTATTGGAAATATTATTGTGATATTTTTTCTGTGTAATCTACCAACTGTCGCTTTGCATATGTTCTAAAACAATAACATGCAATGACTATGGATTATCCCACTGTGCGTAGATAGACAAACCACTTATCAAGCGAGTAAAATATCAAAGACGTCATTAAACTCAGGAGAATTCGGGAGAGTAGGAGTATTTAAATATGTTTTTTTTTTATCAAACAGACATGATCATACCTATGTATGGTATACATACATCATTTAGACATATGTACATATATATATTTTTTAATATCCAAATATACATATGATGTCTTAAATAAAACCAAAGAACATGCAAAATTTTTCATCATCAAACGAGAAACAGTCAGAGTCAGAGAAACATTCAAAACCATAACGTTTGCTTTCTTTAATTACCCTGTGTTTTGAGGTGATCGGGCTGACTATGGATAGACGAATAAATGGATGAATGCACTTGTTTTTTTTTTTGTTCTCTTACACTTTTATGACCAGACGATATTTACAATTTCATTTGTAATTTCTATTAAAACAATAACACAATTGTTATTTCTTAAAGAACGATGTTAGGTAGGACGATAATGGAATCTATATAGATTGATTTCTTTATAATATTTGATCGAATATATTTTTTTTTTTGGTTGTTGATGTTTTCAAATGCAATGCCATTAATTCATGGTTATTATAATCAATAAAAATGCCATAAAAGTTTTACAATGGTAAACACTAGTTTTCCGCATGAAAACATACTATTCGGCGGCATATGCATGTGCATACAAAACACTCTGAAGTCTGAGGTGAATGAATGAAGAATATTTATTTTTAAACTAAACACCGTTTTTCCATTTTTCCCCCTCATCGATTTTATTATCAATTTCTTTTAATACTTTTTTCGTGGTCTTCTTCACTTTTCACACACACACACACACATGCACTTGCATCACATTATCCGTTTATTCGCGCACTTTTGCTATCGGCGGCCCGTCCATATCAAACTTATGCGGAAAAATTGATTTTCACCGTTCCACGGAGTAAGCTAAACGCTACTGAATATACAATTCACTTTTCCTCGCCACTCAACCAGGCCAGATCAATTTTTGTTTTGTGTGAGATACATGCTTGTTCTTCATATGTCTCTCCATCGTCATTAGATATAATGGTGGCACAGCATCAGCATCATCTACGCTTCGCTAGACAATCGCCGCACCATTGACGTTTTCGTTGTGACGTCAGAGGTCTTTGAAAATTATGATCTTTGAAAATTGTTTTTGTTTCATAGCGAGAGATATTCGAAGAGAAATTGAGATACATTACCCACGTAAAAAAAATATTTATTTTTACACTGAAAAAAAAAAACGCTTGGGTGTTATAGGAAAGGACATCAACTTATATATGGACAGAAAAAAAAATATCACCAAATTATTTCCAATTAAAAATTTTTGTTGTAGCTGAAAACATAATTAATTAAAAATGTAATTGATGATATTTTAAGCCAATTGAAAAATAAAATCAATTAATAACATGATTTAAAATTTAGACGTTTTAAATTAAATTTATAATTATCACAAGTAACATTATAATTATATAAAAAATATTTCCAATTAAAAATATAAAAATTTAATTGAAAATTTTGTTTTGGAATATATACTATACAGAAATTTTTTTCTGATTCAATCACGAAATTAATTGATTTTAATTAATTTTTTAATTGAAATGTCTTCAATCTCGAAAATAATAGTCTCAATCATAGTTTTCATTTGGGCCTCAATAAACAAAATACTTGATTAAAAAATTACGTGATTTCGTCAACAATTTTTAATTGTTTCAATTACATTTACCAAAATTACCAAAATATTACCAATTAAAAAGTTAATTGAAGCTGAAAACTTTTTCAATTAAAAAAAAATTAATTGATACAACTAACTTTTTAATCAAACTAGAAACATTAAGTGAGTTAGGTCAATGATTGAAAATTTTTAATTAAAAAATTAATTGGTACAATAATCAAACTCGAAAGACTAATTCAGTTAAAAAAAGGATATATTTTTTTAAATTTTTAATAAAAAATTAATTGATGCCATAATTTTTTAATCAAACTAAAAAAACACAGTTAAGGAAATGAGTGAACAATTTTGCGGTTTTTATTAAGAAAATTATTTGTTCGAATTAATAATTTAATTGATTAATTGAATTTATAATTTAATTGATAATTTAATGTCGATTGCAAACATTAATTAATTGTTTAATTGATTTAATTAAAATGTTCAACGAAATAATTATTTGAATTTGTCAATCAATTTAATTTCTAATGGAATCAATTAAAAAATTAATTGAAACTTTCAAATCAATCATTATACCCTGCGCCACACTGTGGAACAGGGTATTATAAGTTAGTGCATATGTTTGCAACACCCAGAAGGAGACGAGATAGACACATGGTGTCTTTGGCACAAATGCTCAGGGTGGGCTCCTGAGTCGATATAGCCATGTCCGTCTGTCCGTGAACACATTTTTGTAATCAAAGTCTAGGTCGCAGTTTTAGTCCAATCGACTTCAAATTTGGCACAAGTATGTGTTTTGGCTCAGAAAAGAAACCTATTGATTTTGGAAGAAATCGGTTCAGATTTAGATATAGCTCCCATATACATATTTCGCCCGATATGGATTATATGGCCCCAGAAGCTAGAGTTTTACCCTAATTTGTTTAAAATTTTGCATAAGAAGAACAATTAGTACTATAGTCAAGTGTGCCAAATTTTATTGAAATCGGTTCACATTTAGATATAGTTCCCATATATATTTTTCGTCCGATATGGACTAATACGGTCCCAGAAGCCAGAGTTTTACCCCAATTTGGTTGAAATTTTGCACAGGGAGTACAATTAGTAGTGTAGTCAAGTGTGTCAAATTTTATTGAAATCGGTTCAGATTTAGATATAGCTCCCATATATCATTCGCCCGATTTACACTCATATGACCACAGTGGCCAATTTTTTGCTCCGATTTAGTTAAAATTTTGCACAGGGAGTAGAATTAGCATTGTAGCTATGCGTGCCAAATTTGGTTGAAATCGGTTCAGATTTAGATATAGCTCCATATATAGCTTTCTCCCGATTTACACTCATTTGCCCACAGTGGCCAATTTTTTAGTTGAAATTTTGCACAGGGAGTAGAATTAGCATTGTAGCTATGCGTGCCAAATTTGGTTGAAATCGGTTCAGATTTAGATATAGCTCCCATATATATGTTTTTCTGATTTTGACAAAAATGGTCAAAATACCAACATTTTCCTTGTAAAATCGCCACTGCTTAGTCGAAAAGTTGTAAAAATGACTCTAATTTTCCTAAACTTATAATACATATATATCGAGCGATAAATCATAAATAAACTTTTACGAAGTTTCCTTAAAATTGCTTCAGATTTAAGTGTTTCCCATATTTTTTGTAGAAGTCTATCAAATTCCATCTAGATCGAGTGATATTTAAATGTATATATTTGGGACAAACCTTTATATATAGCCCTTAACACATTTGACGGATGTGATATGGTATCGAAAATTTAGATCTACAAAGTGGTGCAGGGTATAATATAGTCGGCCCCGCCCGACTTTAGACTTTCCTTACTTGTTTTTTAATGAATTATTTATTTATGACCAAATAAAACTGTGATTGGTACTATCATTTGACTAAAAAAATTAATTGGATCAATTAATTTCGTGATTGAATCAGAAAAAAATTTATGTGTGTGTTGATTGCGGAACTCAATTAATTAAACCCTAAACCACATAGTGGTCAGGATATAATAACTTTGATCTGCCAAAAAATGTGCCTACCAGAAATATTGATTTTAGACCCCATAAAATATATGTATACCGATCGACTCAGAATCACCTCCTGAGTCGATCTAGGCCTTGGTGTCCGTCCGTCCGTCCGTCTGTCCATGAATTTGTTGTTCGCTGGATTCCGGTCGCAATTATTAACCGATTTTGATGAAATTTAGTACAGAGCGTTTTTTGGGCACAAGGACGAACGCTATTGAATTTGGAAGAAATCGGATCAAATTTAGTTATAGCTCCTATATATATGTATCACCTCCTGAGTCGACCTAGGCCTTGGTATCCGTCCATCCGTCTGTCCATGTATTTGTTTTTCGCAGGATTCCGGTCGCAATTATTAACCGATTTTGATGAAATTTAGTACAGAGTGTTTTTTGGGCACAAGGACGAATGCTATTGAATTTGGAAGAAATCGGATCAAATTTAGATATAGCTCCCATATATATGTATTACCCGATTTCGTCAAATGGGGTCAGATTTCGTTCATTTACTAACCGATCGGCGTCAAAATTGGTACAAAGTAATCCAATGGACCACACTTTAAGTGTGCCAAATTTCATCGAAATCGGTTCAGATTTGGCTATAGCTCCCATATATATGTATCGCCCAAATTTGGCCATAAGTCCCTTATTTATCAACCGATCTGACTCAAAGTTGGCCAAATCTAGTTTCCTATAGCACTTACTATATGTGCAAAAAATTATGGAAATCGGTTAAGATTTAGCTATAGCCCCCATATATATGTATCGCCCGATTTTTACAAATTTGGCCATAAAACCCTTATTTATCAACCGATCTTACTCAAATTTGGCTTACTCTAATGTTCTATAGTACAGACTATATGTGCAAAAATCATCCAAATCGGTTCAGATTTAGATATAGCTCCCATATATATATATATATATATATATATATATATATATATATATATATATATATATATATATATATATATATATATATATATATATATATATATATATATATATATATATATATATATATATATATATATATATATATATATATATATATATATATATATATATATATATATATATATATATATATATATATATATATATATATATATATATATATATATATATATATATATATATATATATATATATATATATATATATATATATATATATATATATATATATATATATATATATATATATATATATATATATATATATATATATATATATATATATATATATATATATATATATATATATATATGAAGCGCCCGATTTTCAAAAATTTACCCCTTATAACCTTATTTTTGACCATAGTGGCCTCATTTATTAATCGATTTTACTCAAAATTAGCACAAGGTAATCTCCTGTAATATCGACATAACCTGCAAAATATAATCCAAATCGGTTCAGATTTAGATATAGCTCCCATATATGTATCGCCCTTTTTGAAAAATGCACCCCTTATTACTTTATTTCTGACAATAATAGCCTGTTTTAGTTCCCGATCTTACTCTCATTTAGCACAAGGTAACCGTCTGTGGTATCAACCAAATCTAGAAAATATCATCCAATTCCGTTCAGATTTAGATATAGCTCCCATATATATGTATCGCCCGTTTTTGAAAAATGTACCCCTTATTGCATTATTATTTTATTATTACCATAATAGCCTTTTTAGTTCCCTATCTTACTCTCATTTAGCACAAGGTAACCCTCTGTGGTATCAACCTAATCTATAAAATAGCATCCAAATCCGTTCAGATTTAGATATAGCTCCCATATATATGAATCGATTGATTTGCCCAAATTTGTCATAATACTCGTACACTTATTTACTAACCAATGTTGCTCAAATTTCAAATGTACATGTATTGGCCGATCGTATTTTTGAGAAGCTAGCTCTGTAGGTTCGGAATCAACTATAGCTCCTAATATCAGACATTTCTGTTCAGATTGTGATAAAACTCCCATAACCATATTCTTAAATATGGAAATGCGGATTTCCCCAAATCTATACCGTTAATACCCCACAAAGAATGTTTACTAATACTATAAATCATTAATTATGTTAATTTTTAAAAAATTATGTTAATTTTTAAAATTTTCAATTGATCTTATTAAAAGAATAATTGAAAGATGATACCAGAGATTAGAGACTTACGTCTCGTACGAAATTTCCAGCGGATGGGGTATGAGCCTTAAGAATGCTCAAGAAGTCATATCTAGAGATCGGATTCTAGGGGACCTATATCTAATTGTGGAGAATTTTATGAGGTTACCAGAGGTTAGTACGAAATTTCAAATCCAATAAAAAACAAGTAAGTAAAGTAGAAAGTCGGGCGGGGCCGACTATATCATACCCTAAACCACCATTACAGAATTAGTAATCATAAGCATTTGTGGGGTAACATATAGGTCTGGGAGATAAACCGCAGTTGCATATTTAAGAAAATTAAGGGGTACATGTCTATGGGTGCTTTGTGTCAATCAGACTATATCTCATAGTCAATGTTGCCAGGGAAAATGTTCGGTTTACCCTACAAGGACAAAAAAGTTCCCTACTTTCCTATACATTCCCAAACAATTTTCCCTACTATATTTTTCGTTAAATTTAAAAAATTTTACAAAACAAAAATGGTTCTAAGTACTTCATTATCTTAAAACATGAATATGCGACGTAAAAAACTTAGAATACAAATTTGTATTACGACCACGGTTGCCACGGTTGGTAGAATTCTACCCAAATTAGTAATCTTTTTTGTTAAATCTTTATAAAAATAAAATTTTGGAAAAAGTTTCTATAAAAAATTTTTGTGAGAAATTTTTCTATAGAAATAAAATTTTGACAATAAATTCTATAGAAATAAAATTTTGAGACAAAATTCCACAGAAATAAAATTTTGAGAAAATTTTTTATAGAAATAATATTTTGAAAAAAATTTCTATAGAAATACAATTTCGACAAAATATTCTATAGAAATAAAATGTTGACAAAATTTTCTACAGGAATAAAGTTTACCACACATTGTTAAAGATCAAGCCTTGCCGGCTTCTAATTTCCTCCTCTAGAGCCACCAAAATGTAAAAATTATTACAAATTGTGTTGAGTGAAAATGTCCTACATTTTGGCCCTACGTCCCTACAAGACGCTAAATATTAGAAAAACTCTACATATAGGGAATTTCCCCTACTTCTAGTAACACTGGCTCTGTTGATATTGCACCTACGTAGTTAGCATGCCACTAATATTGAGTCCATTATTAAAAAAGAGAAAATCGTTAAATTAGTGTGGGTAATAAATACAAATTTGTAAAAATCGAGCAATATTCTTATGTAAGAGCTACAAGTACGTATAAGTACGATCGGCTAGTACATCAAAATTTGAAATTTGAGTAACATTGGTTAATAAATAAGAGTACTATGGCCAAATTTGGGAAAATCGAGCGATGCATATATATGGAAGCTATATCTAAATCTGAACCAATTTGCATAATATTTTGCTGGTTTGATTAATACCACAAAAGGTTACCTTGTGCAAGATTTGAGTAAGATCAGTTAAGAAATGAGGCCTGTATGGTCAAACATAAGGTTATTAGGGTCGAATTTTCCAAAATCGGGTGATACATGTATGGGAACTATATCTACATCTGAACCGATTTCGATGAAATTTTGCACATATAGTTAGTATTATAGAGGACTTGATCTAGCCAACTTTTAGTAAGATCGGTTAATAAATAAGGGTTCTATGGCCAAATTTGGGAAAATCGGGCTATACATATATATGGGAGCTATATCTAAATCTGAACCAATTCCGATGATTTTTTGCACATACCGTTAGTACTATAGGCGACTAGATCTAGCCAACTTTGAGTAAGATCGGTTGAGAAATAAGGGTTTTATGGCCAAATTTAGAAAAATCGGGCGGTACATATGTATGGGAGCTATAGCTAAATCTGAACTGATTTCGATGATTTTTTGCACATATAGTTAGTTCTATAGAAGATTACATTTGGCCAAATTTGATTACGATCGGTTGATAAATAAGGGTTTTATGGCCAAATTTAGAAAAATCGGGCGATACATATATATGGGAGCTATATCTAAATCTGAACCGATTTCGATGAAATTTTGCAGACAGAAAAAAAGCGCAACGTGACCCCATTTGTCGAAATCGGGCGATACATATATATGGGAGCTATATCTAAATCTGAACCGATTTCGATGAAATTTTGCAGACAGAAAAAAAGCGCAACGTGACCCCATTTGTCGAAATCGGGCGATACATATATATGGGAGCTATATCTAAATTTGATCCGATTTCTTCCAAATTCAATAGCGTTCGTCCTTGTGCGCAAAAAACTCACTGTACCAAATTTCATCAAAATCGGTTAATAATTGCGACCGGAATCCTGTGAACAACAAATACATGGACAGACGGACGGACGGACACCAAGCGCTAGATCGACTCAGGAGGTGATTCTGAGTCGATCGGTATATATTTTATGGGGTCTAAAATCAATATTTCTGGTAGGCACATTTTTTGGCCGATCAAACTTATTATACCCTAACCACTATGTGGTTTAGGGTATAAAAACAATGAGTCGTGTGTGCAGATTATTTAAATGCGAATTTATCTTCTATTTTTGACAAAATTTACTTCGAAAGGCATTTCTGGCGATTTTTCGATTTCTACGGTATTGGAAGTTAATTTTGATGAGTCCATTTTAATTATCATTAAAAGATGATTAGCGAGGTTGGCCAACATTAAAATCTATAGTCGTTTTTTTTTCAATATTAATATTCTATTTTAGAATTCATAAAAACCTTATACATATGTTAAGTCAATTTAGAAGATAATTTTAAGTCGACATTCAACTTGTTTTTTTTTACAAAATTCGATTAAACCAAACGCAGAAATTTTTTTCTTTCACATAATATTAATTAATTTTTGCTTCGAGATCTAGATAAATTGCCATAAAAATCCCACCATAGAATTACAAACCAAATTCTTCATCTCAAAATTGTAATTAACCCATTTATTTAAATAAATAAAAAATTAACTAAATACCAGAAATTCTTAAAAAAAGCTTAAGCATTTTACAATTTGTTCCTGCAAGTTAAAAATTATAATTATTAATTACTTATAATAATTGTTTTTTTTTTTAAGTTTTTTTTTATTTTATTACAACGCTAAATATCACAAATTTGTTTAGGCTTTTGTAACAAATCTAAACATTATGCCATTTATGCGTTTGTCTATTTATAAACAGAGTATAAAAATATTTAACTAACTATTTGTTTAGATTTTATTTTTGTATAATGCGAATAGTGTTTTTTTGATTGTTTTAATTTTATTTATTGCCAATGAACACAATCGTTGTTTTTTTTTTCTTTTTCTAGTTTTTTACAATATTTTGAACATTTATCAGTTAATTTTTTCTAGTACTTTCACTTTTATTATCTATTTATACTTAGTAAACTTATCACCATGCATATTTATTTAACTTTTGAGCGAAAACCTTTGGATACCAATGGTGCCACTTCAGATGGATCTTTTCCTCGAGTTTCAGGCAAATAGAACTTCGTTAACAGGAATAGTAAAACACATGTGACTGAGAACGGCAAGAAAACGAATGCATCCCATACATTGGAGAGGGGCGGAAAAGCCATACCTATTATGAAATTACATGCCCACGATGCTAAACTGCCCATTGACATGGCTGCGGAACGAGGGGCCACTTCAAAAAGTTCTGCAAAAATATCAAAGAAATTTATTATATACTCTGTGCACAATTTTTTATTTGTTTTTCAATTAAATTTTACGATTTAATTAAGATTTTAAATATGGTTGACAAGTGTGGAACATTTTAAGGCAAAATGTATCCATAAATGAGTTGAGTGAGTAGAGTGTGTGCGATTTTTTTTTTTTAAATGGGCAAATAAGTACTTTTTTTTGTTTGTTTTAATGGGGAAAAGAAAAAATTAAATAAAAACATTTTGAATGATATAATGGAACACGGAGATAACATTTAAAAATCTTTAGAGAAAATACCTTATAAAAATGAGTAGTAAAATGAGGATATAATATTGCAACATCACAACAGCAAAAATTTAATAACGAAAATCGTTTTAAAGCGACTTTTAATAGTAGCGAAAATCGATATGTAGATACTTAACGACAAAATTCAAAAATCCATAGATGGTAACTGAATCTAGAAATCGATAGGATTGTCGAAGAACACAAACGGAACTCTTCGAACAGTGTTGGAGACTTCCTCCCATTTGAGGTTTTCTATGGACGTATTTTTGGCATTTTGAAATTGAGATATTGGCCTATTTCGGAAGTCTATAGAAATCACCACAATTTTCACACCTTGCATATAAAGATTCATGGGTTCAATACCAGTTTCGACAAACCACCAAAATATTTCAGTGGATTATCGCTTCTCAGTAATGTTGGTGACATTTTTGATTCTTTCAATGCTTCTCTAAGTGGTTTCTCCGTAATGTGAAACGGCATTAGGACTCGGCTATAAAATGGAGGTTCTTGCCATTGACATAAACATGGAATCGGGCAGAACTCACTGATAAGAGAGAAGTTCACCACTGTGATATAACAATGAAGTGAATAGTCGAATGGTGTTTTCTTTTCTGAAAAAAGTGCTTTGCCTTCATTTTGTCTGTACAGAATGCGCATTTTTAAAATGTTACCAGCAACCTAAAAAAAATGCTATCATTTCAGCGGGCAGAAAAGAATTCAAAAAAGGAGGCAGGGCAATCGCAACACTCTCGTTTGTTGGCAGTGCTGAAAATGCACGTAATTTGCCCCTATGCGTGGCGCTATTTTCACAATAGAATTCGAAGCCTTTTCGCACTTTTGCCTGTTTTTTTTTGGAAAAGAATCTAAAAAGTAAATTTTCCGTGTAAAATGCAAAAAAAGTGCGCATTTTTTACAAGAAAAGAAAACGCCATAAGTGAGCCTAAACACAGCGAATTTTTGTAAAGAATTTTAATTTGTAAGGCTTTGGGGACAAAAGCATCTGAATTTGTATACAAGAGCCACTGCCAGGTTGCCACTCGAGCCAAAAAAAAAATCTACTAAAATTTGGAGAAAATTTTACCAAAAAACTACCAAACCAAAGAAAAATTCTACAAAATTTTATTTCTATAGAAAATTTTGTCAAAAATTTATTTCTACAGAAAATTTTGTCAAAATTTTATTTCTATACAAAATTTTGCCAAATATTGTTTCTACACAAAATTTACTCAAACCTTTATTTCGATAGAAAATCTTCTCAAAATTTTATTTCTATAGAAAATTTTCTCAAAATGTTATTTCTATAGAAAATTTTGTCAAAATTTTATTTCTATGGAAAATTTTGCCAAAATTTTATTTCTATGGAAAATTTTGTCAAAATTTTATTTCTATAGAAAATTTTGTCAAAATTTTATTTCTATAGAAAATTTTCTCAAAATGTTATTTCTATAGAAAATTTTCTCAAAATGTTATTTCTATAAAAAAATTTCTCAAAATTGTATTTTCTTAAAATATTATTTCAATAGAAAATTTTGTCAAAATTTTATTTCAATAGAAAATTTTGTCAAAATTTTATTTCTATTGAAAATTTTGTCCGTTTTGTAATTTATTCTCCTCGTTGTTGGTACGTTGTTGATGTGTAACATTTCTAAGGTGTATCTTTTGCTCGTGTTGCTCTCTCGTTGCAAAACGAGTTCGTGTATCAAAGATTGGTTGGTGGTTTGTTGTTGCACAGTGTGTCGCTAGCGCAGTTTTTTGTAGCTTGCTGTTGTTATTCCGTATTTTTATGTCGGATTTAAGTCCTGATAATCTTGTTTTTAATTTGTTTTTGGTAGTTCCTATATATATCATCTGACACTTTTCTTTTGATTTTCCATCGCACGGAATCTCATAAATGACGTTTGGGGTTTCGGATAAGAGGACGTTGTCTTTGGTATTGGTAAAAAGATTTTTTAGTGTATTGTTGGATTTATGGGCCAAGTTGTATTTATTTGTATCGAAAATATCGGACTTTGATATCCTTTCTGAGATCGTTGGTATGTATGTCAACGATTTGTATGATTTTGGATCTTTATTATCGTTCGTCTGTTCTGATGAAGGCTTGTAATTCGCTATTAACTTTTTTATGATGTTCGGGGGAAAATTGTTGTATTCCAAGATATCGTGTAGTTTTTTCTTGTTTTTTTTTTTTTTTTGTTGGAATTGTTGATCGCTGATAGTTAGTGCTCTTTGGATTAGGTTTTTTGCTGTATTTATTATTATCTGTTTTGGATGGTTTGAGAAGAAGTTCATAATTCTTCCAGAAGCCGTGTTTTTTTTTGGTACCAGTCCATTGTAAGTTTTTCTTTGTCCCTGGTGATTAATAAATCTAAATACGGCTATTTTTGTTGTTGTTCTAGCTCCATTGTAAAACGGATATTGTTGTGATAACTGTTAAGTGTTGTCAGAGTTTTTTCTATTTCCGTTTCCTTGGCGATTGCAAATAAATCATCCACGTATTTCGTTATGAACTTCGGTCTTATTGTCAGTTTTTGCATACAGCTGTCTAGTAGTTTCTCCATTAATATGTCAGCGATAATTGGAGAGGCTGGTAATCCCATCGGTAAACCTTTCTTTTGTCTATATATCTTGTCGTCGTATTTGAAATATCTGTTGTCTATTATACAAAATTTCAATGTCTTTATGAATAATGCCTTTGTCATATCTGTGTGTGCTTCTATTTCGTCCCATCTTTCTTCTATAATCCTGAGGGCGAGGTCCACCGGTACACTGGGAAAAAGCGACACCACATCAAACGATACCAGTTTTTCGCCCTGTTTTATAGTCATATCTTTGATCTTATTTCTAAATTGTACCGAGTCCTTTATATTATATTTAGATCCTGTGGTAAGTTTTTTCAGTATATTTACCAAGAATTTACTCATTGCTGCTGATGGTGCGTTTACCGACGAACATGTCGGCCTTAATGGGAAATTGTCTTTGTGTATTTTTGGTACGCCGTATAGTCTAGGGGCAGTTGCAATTTCCGTCTTCATTCTTCGTTTTTCAGATCCAGAAAATATAAATAAAAACATATAGATCTCAAGCTCGAAAAAACATAGAATTTTCATTTGAAAAACAAAGATCGAAAAAGCACAAAAATTTTATTTCTATAGAAAATTTTGTCAAAATTTTATTTCTATAGAAAATATTTCCCAAAATGTTATTTCTACAGAAAATTTTCTCAAAATGTTATTTCTATAAAAAAAATTTTCTCAAAATTGTATTTCTATAGAAAATTTTCTTAAAATATTATTTCAATAGAAAATGTTGTCAAAATTTTATTTCAATAGAAAATTTTGTCAAAATTTTATTTCTATTGAAAATTTTGTCAAAATTTTATTTCTATTGAAAATTTTGTCAAAATTTTATTTCTATGGAAAATTTTGTCAAAATTTCATTTGTAGAGAAAATTTTCTCAAAATGTTATTTCTATAGAAAATTTTGTCCAAATTTTAGTTTTTAGAAAATCTTCTCAAAATTTTATATCTATAGAAAATTTTCTCAAAATTTTATTTCTACCGAAAATTTTGTCAAAATTCTATTTCTATAGAAAATTTTGGCAAAATTTTATTTTTATAGAAAATTTTGTCAAAATTTTATTTTTTCTATTGAAAATTTTGTCAAAATTTTATTTCTATAACGGTTATTGATCCGACGAGGTGCACAAATATTTATAATTTCGGTCAGAGTGCTTGTAAGACAAGAAGAGTTAGTTATTCGTTACATTCATCGTTTTCGAGCCAACGTCACGCTACGATTTATCAAAGTTACGGAAGCCATCAACAGCACAAGGCATCCAAGCACTTGGGCCCGGTAGTTGTGTTCCCGACAAGACATTTTATTGATGGAATTCTTCACTATACCCAACGCCTGGAAAATTGGTACAATCATTTCCCTATTGAAGCCAGAAGCCATGACACATGAGGTACCGGGGTCTGTGGTAGTATCTAGTGTAGAATTTTTTATCTTCCAGTCATCAACATAGATTCCCTAATAACAGGTTGGCTGATAAGCCCCGGTCTAACAAAGAAAACCCCATTTTTTTTGTCAAAATTCGTTTTTATTATTCAACATGGTTCCCTTCAAGAGCGATACAACGATTATAACGACCTTTCAATTTTTTGATACCATTTTGGTAGTACTCCTCCGGTTTTGCCTCAAAATTGGCCTCAGTTTCGGCGATCACATCTTCATTGCAGCCAAATTTTTTCCCTGCGAGCATCCTTTTGAGGTCTGAGAACAAGAAAAAGTCGCTGAGGGCCAGATCTGGAGAATACGATGTGTGGGGAAGCAATTCGAAGCCCAATTCATGAATTTTTGCCATCGTTCTCAATGACTTGTGGCACGGTGCATTGTCTTGGTGGAACAACACTTTTTTCTTCTTCATATGGGGCCGTTTTGCTGCGATTTCGACCTTCAAATGCTCCAATAACGCCATATAATAGTCACTGTTGATGGTTTTTCCCTTCTCAAGATAATCGATAAAAATTATTCCATGCGCATCCCAAAAAACAGATGCCATTACTTTGCCAGCGGACTTTTGAGTCTTTCCACGCTTCGGAGACGGTTCACCGGTCGCTGTCCACTCAGCCGACTGTCGATTGGACTCAGGAGTGTAGTGATGGAGCCATGTTTCATCCATTGTCACATATCGACGGAAAAACTCGGGTGTATTACGAGTTAACAGCTGCAAACACCGCTCAGAATCATCAACACGTTGTTGTTTTTGGTCAAATGTGAGCTCGCGCGGCACCCATTTTGCACAGAGCTTCCACATATCCAAATATTGATGAATTATATGACCAACACGTTCCTTTGATATCTTTAAGGCCTCTGCTATCTCGATCAACTTCATTTTACGGTCATTCGAAATCATTTGTGGATTTTTTTTTGATGTTTTCGTCGGTAACCACCTCTTTCGGGCGTCCACTGCGTTCACCGTCCTCCGTGCTCATTTCACCACGCTCGAATTTTGCATACCAATCAATTATTGTTGATTTCCCTGGAGCAGAGTCCGGAAACTCATTATCAAGCCAAGTTTTTGCTTCCACCGTATTTTTCCCTTCAGAAAACAGTATTTTATCAAAACACGAAATTCTTTTTTTCCATTTTTTTCACAATACAACAAAAGTTGCTTCACAAAAGACGCTCTATCTCACAAACTAATTGACTTACAGACGTCAAATTTTGGCAAGAATCATTTGAAGGTAGGTACTATATAAAAATAATATGCATTTAATACTAGCGACGCCATCTATGTGTCAGATCGGGGACTTATCAGCCAACCTGTTAAAAAAAAGCACAAACACTTTACATTCCAGTTTTGCAAATAACGACCGGAGCCTTAGCTATTCCAAGCAATATCACATGTCAGACTTATGGCGATTTCGATTGGGAAAAAAGGTGCAACATTTTCGAAATTGATTGGCACATATGAAGGACACTGTCATAGATTTTGGATCCTGTATCCCACAAAATGTTATGAATTAATAATAACTTTGGAATGACACTATCATTTGGGCGAAAATACAAAGAGGGAAAAAGTAGTGTAACACCAAGGCAACATTTTTTTTTTTGCGAAACGAAAACGCCTTTAGTTTCGTTTCTTATCTGGATTTAATAGCAGCTCGGCTAACATGTGTCCCATTTGTCACATAAACCCCTAGCTATTGACTTTCTCTGTCAAAACGTACTCAACTTACCACTAAATCCCTCTCGACACATGCCACCGTAGTTCGTATCGGGTTACAATAACAAGCTATGGTACACTCATAGAAAAAAAGTGGACAATTGTGTGGGGACGTCTGCTATATAAACACATTAAAATTAAACTCTCAAAACTGGGCACCTATCAAACATGGACAAAATTTATGCGACCGTGGGTAACCACCTTTCAGAGGTTTCACTGTATATTCTTAATACAATACATATTCTCCCTTTTTCAGCAGAAATATAAAATAGGAGAAAAATATAAAATATCAATTTTTTTTTTGCTGTGCCTACTAACAAATTTCTTTTGGGTGTATCACAATTGGTTATTACCACAAAGTGAGCCTGAAATAACAGACTGCCACTATATCTAACCTAAACTAAAGGGCTTAAGCATATTAGTTGTAATAAAACCAAATTCATTATTTTTTCCATTCGATGGCGTTATTTATCCGTATCTCGCTTTGTATAAGTTCGATAGGTGTTCCGCTACATGGTGATAAAAAGCATTTCTGTCATTTCATTTTGGGATTGGCTTATTTAGTTTTCAAAGACTCAATCGATGATGGATAACACAATTATTTTCGCTTGATTTTGAACTACGGGTCGATTTTTTTTTTCAAATAATCAAAACTGTAAATTTAACATTTAATTTAATCGAAATTTGATTTCCATACCTTTACTTCGATCCCACAACACAATAAAGAGCCCATGACCTTGAGCCAATGTTCCCACATTATTGTCGTTGTGACTTCTTATGCACATGGGAAAACACCACAGCATCATATTCCTGCACTCCGAAACAATTCAATTAAAATCTATTAAAATGATACATGCGTTGAGGAGACGACTGCTCGCTTGTTCCAGCATGAGATTGATGGAAATATGAGAAGCAATGGTTGGCAAAAACAAATTAAGCACGTGCTTATGAATTCATCGTTTTGTAAACAAATAAAGTTAGTAAATGAATTGATGTGCCAACTCTCATTGATGTTTACAGATGAGACGTCATGAGCATAGTAAGAGCAAAGTTTCAGTAATGAGAGGGAAACGTAATGCGAGGGGTTTAATAAACACAAATTCATTTTTTTGTTAGGGACTGACCGACGTTCTTCAATTATATCAAATTGATGATAATTGAATAACAATCAGTGTCCATTTCAACATCAAAAGAAAAATGAGTTGTTAAAAAAACAGACACGTAATAATAACATGGGAAGTATGCATTGTTGCAAATCAAAGAGAAATTTCTTTTCAAAATTGATTTGTTTTAATGGAATTCACTTACCTGTGCCGATAAAATATGGTATAGGACCCAAACCGAATTGATAGAAAAATATATAACCCATAATACAAATTATACATGCTATGGGGAACCAAGTTGCTGCATCCTAATTGAAAATAAAAATAATGAAATTAAAAAATAAATTGCCAAAAAAATCCAATTTTTTATGCTTACTATGTAGTACAAAACAAAAGCTATAGTGAATAGGAATGCGGCACATATTATGCTGGAAAGCATCATTAAGGGTCTACGATTAACTTTGGCCATAAGTAAGGGTCCTAAGAAAGAGGTGGCCAAATTTAGGCAACCTGCACCTAAATTAGCCCATTCTGCATTGGCTTTTGAAAGGCCAGCCTTTTCAAAAATTGATACAGAATAGTAGAATATCTAGAAAATAATAAAGATAAATATTAGTGGCGATTGAAATTTTGTTTTTTACTATGGCACTAGCTACTCACAGCATTAATACCCGATAGTTGTTGACCGCCTTGGAACGAGCATACAATAATTAAAGGCATTAACATTGTGGGATCCTTCAATACAGACATTAATGATCTGGTTTGAACTTTGGCATTCGATTCTATTTCCATTTCTTCAATTTCTTGTTGAATAATATCCTCAGATTTGGATCCTCTCAGGCGTGTCAATTCACGCTTCGCTCTCTCACGATCACCTTTAACAATGTATAAATATTTTGGACTTTCCGGAAATGCATAAGATGGCAAGTAGCATATAATGACTAGAACTATGTAAAAACTGAAAGCATAATGCCAAAGATCTTCGGTACCAAATATATGACGTAAACTGAAGACTTGGCCCACAACAACACCTCCCGTTACACCCACAGCACAGAAAACTCCAAATGTGCCACGCAAAGCAAGCGGAGCAATTTCTGTGAGATACATAGGAAGTGAAGCTGTGGTCAAACCGGATGCTAGACCCACCAGGAGGCGGCCTAAAATTAACATTTCCACGGAGTTGGCTAAGCGACAAAAGAAGAACATTATAGCACCCAGGGCAAATAGGAAGCCACTGATAAGAAAACATCCTTTTCTGGAAAGACAAAAAATGGGAATGTTGTTTTACAATTAAAATAGAAAAGAAAAGAAATGTACAAAATTACCTTCCAAATTTATTTGCGGCATTTGCACCTCCTAAAGAACCAACTGCACCACCCACCAAAAATACAGATACTATAGAAGCCCATAGCATATCCAATCCAGATCCGCTAATATCTGCATCATATCGTTCCAAAAGGCTCTGTTTACACCATGCTTTCACGTACTATAGAAATAATAAATTTTAGAAAGTAGTAGAAAAGTAATAAATGAATAAGTGATACTTACATCAGCAGGACTATTTATGACACCTATACAATAACCGACTGGGACTGCGGAGCCAAATGTCGAAGCAAAAGCAACCAGAGTCAATAGTTTACCCCATTTGGGTTGCTGTAATTGAAAGCAGAGAAGTTGATAAATATTTTATGTAAGGAAAATAGGAAATATCGAAGATTGATAGAGGGTAAAAATTGGCCTTTTCATGAGACTTCCCTTTTTATCAAAAATGTCGCAATTTATTTAAATTTGTACCGTGGAGCTAAGGCCATGGGGTGATTGTTATGCTTCATTTTTTCATACGAAGAATAATGGAACTAACAGACTTGGTCAAAAAGTGCACGTTCATTTATGGTGATTAAATTCTTGTGTAGTGCTCAGTATTTCAGTTGCAAATTAGAGAATATCGTATTCTATGATGATATAAATTTCCCAAAGAGCAGTCCGCCCAAAATGATCGTAGATCATGGACGTACCAACCACGATTGCCACAGATGGTAGAATTCTAACAAAAATGGTAGATATTTTATTGTTTGGTAGATTGGTAGAATTTTTACGTTATGGTAGGTTTTGCAAAATATATAGAAATAAAATTTTGACAAAATTTTCTCTAGAAAAAAATATTTGAGACAATTTTCTAGAAAAATAACATTTTGATAAATTTTCATAGGAAAATTCTATAGAGAAATAGAGAAATAAAATTTTGACAAAATTTTCTATAGAAATAAAATTTTGACAAAATTTTCTACAGAAATATAATTTTGACAAAATTTTCTATAGATATACAATTTTGACAAAATTTTTTATAGAAATAAAATTTTATTATTTTTCATGTTAGCCTGATACTGAAACAGGCAATTAACGTCCAAATGCATGATATCTTTAATTTTACAATTATTATTCGAGCTTCATGGACAATTTTAGACTAAGGAACTTTTTATTAAAGAGTCATTGAAAAGAAAACGCCAGATACAAATCTATACACGCCTATACTGTACATGTTTCGGTTCGGGCGAATGAACCTTTCCACAGTCTTCAGTATAGATCTGGCTGGGATAGGTAACTCAATTTTGGGCCCTTTATGCTAAAAATAAATAAAATAAATAAATAAATAAAATTTTGACAAAATTTCCTATAGAAATAAAATTTTGACAAAATTTTCTATAGAAACAAAATTTTGCCAACATTTTCTATAGAAATAAAATTTTGACAAAATTTTCTATAGAAATAAAAATTGTGACAAAATTTTCTATAGAAATAAAATTTTGATAAAATTTTCTTTACAAATAAAATTTTGACAAAATTTTCTATATAAAATGCAATTTTGAAAAAATTTTCTAAAGAAATAAAATTTTGACAAAATGTTCTATAGATATAAAATTTTGACAAAATTTCCTATAGAAATAAAATTTTGACAGAATTTTCTATAGAAATAAAATTTTGACAAAATTTTTTATAGAAATAAAATTTTGACAATTTATTTTTGTTAGAAATAAAATTTTGACAAAATTTTCTATAGAAATAAAATTTGTAAAACATTTTCTATAGAAATAAAATTTTGGCAAAATTTTCAATAGAAATAAAATTTCGACAGAATATTCTATAGAAATTAAATTTTAACAAAAGTTTCTATAGAAATAAAATTTTGACAAAATTTTCTTAGAAATAAAAATTTTACAAAAATTTTTTTATAGAAATAAAATTTTGATAAATTTTTTTATAGCAATAAAGTTTTGATAAAATTTTCCATAGAAATAAAATGTTGACAAAATTTTCTACAGAAATAAAATGTTGACAAAATTTTCTATAAAAATAAAATTTTGACAAAATTTTTGTATAGAAATAAAATTTTGACAAAATTTTCTATAGAAATAAAATTTTGACAAATTTTCTATAGAAATAAAATTTTGACAAAATTTTCTATAGAAATGAAATTTTGAAAGAATTTTCTATAGAAATAACATTTTAACAAAAGTTTCTAAAGAAATAAAATTTTGACAAAATTTTCTAAAGAAATAAAATTTTGACAAAATTTTCTCTAGAAATAAAATTTTGACAAAATTTTCTACAGAATTAAAATGTTGACAAAATTTTCTATAGAAAATACAATTTTGACAAAAGTTTCTAAAGAAATAAAATTTTGACAAAATCTTCTCTAGAAATAAAATTTTGACAAAGTTTTCTATAGAAAATACAATTTTGACAAAAGTTTCTAAAGAAATAAAGATTTGACAAAATTTTCTATAGAAACAAAATTTTCTATAGAAATAAAATTTTGACAAAATTTTCTATAGAAATAAAATTTTGGCAAAATTTTTTATAGAAATAAAATATTGACAAAATTTTCTATAGAAATAAAATATTGACAATATTTTCTATAGAAATAAAACTTTGACAAAATTATTATTATGAACTCATTCTGACAAAATTTTAGGCAAATCATGGTGACATTTAGGAACCTATATTTAAACTGAATTTAAAAACAAAATTACAAAACAGCTTAGCTCAACAAAGTGGACCTAACATATCAATCTCTTTTTCGCAATAGACTTTCATAGTTCAACTATCTAAAACAGTACTTCACAACACTATTAATGATTATTATAAGATGCCTATATATGTCAACTTAAAACAATTCATCATTTCAAGCAGAGCCAAGTCATATCTTCTAAAAATTTCACAAGATCACTTCATATTAAGGAATATAGCACAATTAGTTTGACAGACACACACATACTATATATGTTATCACTAAAAATCATCCTTTAATTACTTATTTTGGTCCCAATAAATCAAACAATCCATGACGTATTCCAATTAAATGGAAATCCGTATGAACTTTATGGTGACAGAAACAAAATTTATATTAACAAGAGATTAGGAATATATTTCCAAAAATTAAAAAAAAGAAACAAATAATAATAAACTAAACAACATAAACAATGACCATAATATAGTGCAACAATCCTATCAAATGAACTAAATCACCTTTAAATAAAACCAATAAAATTGACGAGACTTTATGAAATGTTATAAAACTCATCACATACCAAACTTGTCCCTATGAACTGGACATTATTGCCAGCGAGGGCAATAAATGAATTATCTTTCAAGTAATTATAAATTCACCTTATATTTATAGATAATCATAATAGTCAAGTCGTGCCATGAATTCCATCGATAGCATTAGTGAAAATATGGGAATTTTAAATATGTATGTTCAATTGCTAGACTGAAACTTCCTATGAAATATTATCATTTTAGAATTGAATACACATAAATGAAAACAATCGGATAAAGCAAAGAAACCCATTTTTTGCTACAATCACGAAATTAATTGATGCAATTAAATTTTAATTGAAATTACTTCAATCACAGAAATGATAAAATTAATCTCCATAGTCTATTAAGAAACTCAATCACAGAAATTATAGAATCAATCTCCAAGGCTTATTAAGAAATAAATTGATAAAATAATTTTTATTGCAAAAAAAATAATCAATAATATTTTTGAAAATCCAATAAAATTTTTAATTGGAAAAATGTTGATGATTTTTTTCTGTAAGTATACTCTTTCTGAGGGTATTTATGTTCTTGCCGGAGTTTGAGATATATTTTTTACGAGTAAAAATTTAACTACCATAAGAACTGTCCGAAGCAATCGGATATTCAAACTTTAGTGATATATTTGCCAACTTTTCCACCTGATGGGACTTTATATGCCATAATTTTAAAATTTTTGTGGCACTATGGCACGCCCATCCAAGCCCGAAAATAGTAATATTGAATTTTTAACAATAATTTGTATTTTTATAGAATAGAACATCGCTTATATCAAAAGTTGACCCTTCTGAATGCTCAAGAAATAAACCGTCATATTAACATTAGGATCGAAACCTCCTAAAAGTGGATTTGAAATCCCTTTTTTATAAAGCAAATGACAGTTGAAATCTCGTTAAAGTGGATTTTGCAAGTGTAATGTGAATGAGATATAACAATAATAAAAAAAATATCAGAAAACTTCGGCAAATTAAAATTCATGAAGTTATGAAATAATAATTTATGAGATTTGTGAAATTTCGGACTATAAGTTCAATTTCTAGAACTTCAAAAAAAAAATCAGGAAATATATTGTACCGCCATCTATATGCAAAAAATGAGTTTTATTAAAATAGAAAAAAAGTTTTGCGTTGTAATCCTCCATAAATCACAATGGACTGTCTAGTCTAAGTGAGCCTGAAACTAACCTTCTAAGCTATCCTCCATAAAAATTGGCATAAATTTTCCAAACGGAATGAAATGGAAAGCCTATTTTTTGCATAGATGATAACTTTAATTGTCAAAAAAATCGTTTGCCTAAAATTATCTGAATTGCAGTTTTACAGCATATATGAAGCCGAGAGAATTTGGTTCACTAAAGCCAAATGGAAAAATGTGAAAAATAAATCGTTTAGTCCTCTATACTATGTTAAACACGGATTTTGCAAAATGTATTGAATTGGTTCACTAAAGCCAAATGGAAAAATGTGAAAAATAAATCGTTTAGTCCTCTATACTATGTTAAACACGGATTTTGCAAAATGTATTTGGGATTCCCAATATATGACTTACGAAAATGTGTGGGAGTTGATCCTCGAGAGAAATGTGTCCACTAGGGTCAAATGGAAAGAATATGGGGATCCCTTTTAATACGAGTATATTTGCCATAGGCTAGTGGCCTAAAATGTATAATGTATTCGTACATAAATCTGTATATCCACCGTGGTGCAATGGTTAGCATGCCCACCTTGCATACACTAGGCCGTGGGTTTGTTTCCTGCTTCGACCGAACACCAAAAAGTTTTTCAGCGGTGGATTATCTAAGTGGTTTCACTGCAATGTGGAACGCCGTTCGGGTTCGGCTATAAAAAGGAGCTCCATTGTCATTGAACTTAACATGGAATCGGGCAGCACTCAGTGATAAGAGAGAAGTTCACCAATGTGGTATTACAATGGACTGAATAGTGAGCCTGATACATCGGGCTGCCACCTAGCCTAACCTAACTAACCTAATCTTTTCCATTTGGCCATAGTGGTGATATTTCTCTTTTTTCGTATGGGCTGCATTATTGCGATGCCAATAATGCAGCCCATGGCTAAACGGGTTTTATATCAATCGAAAGTTATTATTTCAGTGTATTTTTATACTCACCACGGGGGTGAATGGTGACGGGGGTATAATAAGTTTGTTATTCCGTCTGTAACACATCGAAATATGGATTTCGATTTATATATATTCTTGATCAGGGAGAAATTCTAAGACGATGTCCGTCTGTCTGTCAGTCTGTATGTTGTAATCACGCTACAGCCTTCAATAAGGGCGCTATCGTCCTGAAATTTGGCACAGATTTGTCTTTTGTTTGCAGGCAGGTCAAGTTCGAAGATGGGCTATATCGGTCCAAGTTTTTATATAGTCCCCATATAAACCGACCTCCCGATTTGGGGTCTTGGGCTTATAAAAATTGTAGTTTTGATCCAATTGGCCTGAAATTGGAAATCTAGATGTATTTAGGGACCATCAAAAAGTGTACCGAAAATGGTGCCTATCGGTCCATGTTTTGATATAGCCCCCATATGGACCGATTTCCCGATTTTGATTCTTGGGCGTCTAGAAAGTGTATTTTCTATCTGATTTGCCTGAAATTGGAAATCTAGAGGTATTGTAGGACCACAAAGAGGTGTGCCGAAAATGGTGAGTATCGGTCCATGTTTTTATATAGCCACCATATAGACCGATCTATCGATTTTACTTCTTGGTCTTCTAGAATCCGTAATTTTTACCCAATCTGCCTTAAATCGGAAACCTAGAGGCATTCTAGGACCTTCAAGAGGTGTGCCGAAAATGGTGAGTATCGGTCTATGTTTTGTTATAGCCCCCATATAGACCGATCTCCCGATTTTACTTCTTGGGCTTCTAGAATCGGTAGTTTTTATCCAATTTGCCTGAAAATTGAAATATAGAGGTATTCTAGGACCATAAAGACGTGTGTCGAAAATGGTGAGTACCGGTCGATGTATTTATATAGCCCCCATATAAACCGATCTCCCGATTTTACTTCTCGGGCTTCTAGAATCCGTAGTTTTTATCCAATTTGCATAAAATTGGAAATCTAGAGGTATTCTAGGAAAATAAAGTAATGTGCCGAAAATGGTGATTATCGGACCATGTTTTGATATAGCCATCATATAACCCGATCTCCCGATTTTATTATTTGGGCTTCTAGAATCCGTATTGCCTGAAATTTGCCTGAAATTGGAAATGTAGAGGTATTCTAGGAAAATAAAGAGAAGTGCCGAAGATGGTGATTATCGGACCACGTTTCGATATAGCCCCCATATAGACCGATCTCCAGATTTACTTCTTGGGCTTCTAGAATCCGTAGTCTTTATCCAATTTGCCTGAAATTGGAAATCTAGAGGTATTCTAGGACCATAAAGAGGTGTGCCAAATATATTGAGTATCGGTACAGTTTTTGATATAGCCCCCTTATAAACCGGCCCTCCGATTTGGGATCTAGATTCTAGAACTACAAATTAATGTGCTGAATACTGTGTGTATCCTTCCATGTTTTGGTATAGCCATATATATTAACTCCTAGGGTTTCTAGAAATTGTAGATTTTATCCGATTTGCCACAAATTGAAAATATACTGGGATTTTAGACCCATAACAAAGTGTATATGATTCCGTTTTATCGGTCCATTTTGTAAGACCTCCATATAGACCGATTTCACTTATTGAGGGTATAGAAGGCGCACTGATCATGAAAATTGCTTGAAACTGAATGCAAAATTTCCAGATTTTACTTCTCGTAATCATTTTAATAGTTGGGATGAAAATCTACAGTTTTAAATATAAAATCAAGGCGTTATTTCATCATTTTCTTGCACACTTACAAGAGATGTTTATGATTCCTCTAAAACTGAAACAAAAAATGGTTCTTATAAATTCAGAATCTGATCTAGTCTCCATAGGTAAAATCTGTACATTTATCTGTGGGAAGCGTACTGGTTGAACTGATCTGCTTGGGAAAATATCTATCATCAAACCCCCTGAAATTTTCAAAAGAAATTATTATATTTGATTCATGGTGGTGGGTATTTAAGATTCGGCCCGGCCGAACTTACTACTGTATATACTTATTGGTTAAAATTTGTTTTTTAGCCAAAATATGACAATTTCTATTAACTCAGTGTGTAACTCATTTTTCACTTAAGGTGGGTAGTATGTTCGAGTTTAGCCGCTAAAAAAATGTCAAAAAAGTACAAAAAATGTATTTTGTTATAAATTGATGGGGAATAGCCCAAAACAACTTTTCATAAAGTTTATATTCTTTAAAATGGATTATTATAGAAAAATAATTGTGAAAAGTTAGCGATTTCAGCGGCTAAACTCGAACTTAATACCCACGTTTATAGATGATGCTGAAATATTCATATGCAGATTTTTTTTCCTTCGGATAAAATAATAATAATAAAACTATTAAATATTGTAGGTACATATCCCTACAAACATTGGAATACAAATTTGAGAAAAAATCTATCCATCTATTGTATGGGTCATACATTCCGAATCGTGGAAAAATACATAAGAGCTCATATTTGGAGAACACTTTTATCGACCCCTTACTGTAAGCTATTCTATATAAAACAGAGCCCTTTTTCAAGGCCTGATAAATCCCATTGGGTGTTTATTTTTTGAAAAATCTTATGATATACACAAATAAATTGTGCACATTTTCTTTATTGACAATTGAAGAGTCATTCCAAGAAACATTGTATGGTCGAAATTTGATATTTCTATATGATACAAATTAACAACGAAATGAAATAAGCGGTCAGTCTACAGACATCCATTTTAAAATGGGGCAACAAATTATGAACAAAAGGATATTGAGACGATAAATGTTTACAATTAGCACACATTCCATTCAAAGTTCAATGAACTTAGCCATGATTGTATTACATTACTTATTTTGTTTGTATTCATTTATTATAAAAGAATTATTTTCTATAGCAGAAATATCGGTTCTATACTCCAACATAGAGACCAGCGCAGAGTAGTTAAGGCAACGAGTATCAGAAAATGCTATACAATTTTAACTAGAGCAAAACAACCCCAACTATGCCAAAGTTCGAAACCATAATGCCATACTAACATCGGACAGATAGACAAACCGAACAGATCGCCTTAGAATTTCACCTTCAACGGCAAGCTTATGATATAATCCAATCGACTTCGTTTTATTTTTCAACATAAAGTAGTATGTATCTATCCTATTTTCCATCAGTGTTAACTATTCCACAGGAATATCAGTACCTGCTCCAAAAAATACTTGGTGTCCACATCCATGAAATTCGTCTACACCTAGATAACATGTCATTGCATAGAATGGTAGCAATATAAAGTTATTTTAATATTTTATCTGGCATGTGAACTTGGCTCCAAACAAAGAATTAACATTTTACAACAATATGTAAACAAACTTAACAAATACAAACCTCTACACTTTTATTGTTGTTGGATTGTTGGTGACAATGATCATTACCACCATTACTAACAATTTCACCGTTGATACCTTTGGGGAATAATTGATGGGACTCTTCATTTTGTCTAAGTTCCATCATGAGACGGTTGATCACTTATATGGTCTTTTTATATAGTAAATGGTCACAACACAAATAAATTCACGTGTAAAATGGGGGAGGAAGACTAAATAGAAGACAAGTCGGTTGAGATGAACAGCTGTTTAAAACAACAACGTTTTATTACCAAACAAAAAGCCGCTTAGTAGTCAATTATTTTATGAATGACTAAAAATAATCGCACGCAAGAGCAAATTACGCACTACTTAAAAAACGGAAGCTATTATTACACATTGTTTTAAAATAAAAAATTGGCATGACTGTTAAAAAAAAAATCACTTCTGCAACCAAACCATTGGGCAAGGGTAAAAAAACCAAAACAGAAAATAACACAGCGACAAGGATAACTTATTCAAGACCACATTGACCGACCGAGTGACGAATGAAACTAATGTTATAAATATAAAACAATAACAACGGATTCGGTAGCGTCCAGAGTTGTCGTTGCACTTGGAGAGAAATTTCAGCAACTTTTTGGAAGTAGCAAAGGTAACCCTATAAGAACAGGCATCTAAGTGCCGATAAAATATTTCATATTTCACAGGTGAAAATTATAAATGTTCACATTAAAGTATGCGATATGCACCTCTAACGAAATTTCCGTTATCTATATGCAATGCGTGCCTATATTTGCTAACGAAAATTCCGTGAGGCGTTGTTATCGATTCTTTATATTTTGCTCCCATAAGAACTATAGAGAAAAACTATGTTATTGGCACGCGAAACAAATTTCCGCTAGAAGTGCATACCGGCGTTTGATAATTAGCGTTTCCGTGCCAATAACACAGTTTTTCATGTATTCCTTATAAAGGTGGGTATTAAGTTTGAGTTTGGACCTGTTTGATGAAAATTTTATTAAAACTTGATGAGGAATAACCCAAAAAAACTGACGTTTATAGCATGACGCCATTTGCAATGTGAATTAGAAATAATTAATTCATTAAAACTATTTGTGTGGGCAAACACGGATCATATTTTCGTTCCGAAAATATACAAAGGATCAAAGGAGTAGCATATCAATTGCCCAAGGAAACAATCCGCTGGTACAAGATATTAGTTTTGTTCCAGAATGTAGCCACACATCGAGTAAAATGTATTAGTTCTACTTCTGATTACGTTCAATGGGTTTGAGTGGCGAATTTAATATGGACATGTCCTATGCGTGTATGAATTTATTTGCCCCTGTTTCGATTACTGATTCACCGTATCAGACCTAGTTGTTTAGTTATTTGAGTTGTGGTAGTAGAACGAAATCATTGAGCAATGGTTCCTAAACGATTACGGTGTAATCATTTAGGGTCAAATGTTTGAATAACTTCAAAAGCTCGGAAAAATAATTTGTTATTAATTAAGTTTTTATTTATTTAATAAAAAAAATTAGTATAAAATATAAATCTTGAAAAAAAATAAGCTTAAATAAATAATAAGTCGTTCCGCTCCAATTTTAAGTTACCCTTTTTCCAAATTGGACTGCATTGGGAAACGTCGATCACTAGAATGGAATCTAAAATTTAGAAAAATAATATAATTTCTTAATATAACTAATAATTAACGTACTTACCAAATATATGAAACAAAAACGATTCGAATGCCACCAAACTTATAAAAATACTGACAAAAATGTTTTGTATTTTTATTTTTCACCGTTGAATTACGGTACTCTCAAAATGCTTAAATGGGTTTTTAAAGATTACCTCGTGGCATTCCAGTGTGTATAGGAACCTTCCGATTATTTTGTATGCTGAAAGGAGTTAGCATACAAAATTTTATTTCTGTAGAAAATTTTGTCAAAATTTTATTTTTGTAGAAAATTTTATTTATAGAAAATTTTGTCAAAATTGTATTTCTATTTTTCTAGAATTTCTGTAGAAAATTTCTCAAAATTTTATTTCTATAGAAAATTTTGGCAAATTACAGATTTGATATTTGATAATTTTGATCTATTTTCGTCAAAATGGATCAAAATTAACCATTGGACCAAATTTAAAAATTAAACATTTTTTGGACCAAAATGGCAACCCGGGTATAATAATAAATACTTTATTAGAATACCTTGTGCAAAACGTAATAGTTAAAAAGTACGCATACGATACGTATCGAACTAACTGGTTCAAACACCTGGAGATATCAACCAATTTGAAAGTGATATGATTAAGAAGAAGCATTGTGTTGACGTCTTCACAACAAATACACGGCACTATTTGCTCAACTTCTTGATAAATTGTTTTCTATTTGTTGCTAATAAATTCTTCACAATTTTTAAATGAAAATATGACAAAAATTTAGTCAAGAAAATACGTTATCAATTCCAAGTGTCAATCGAGATTATTACGAAACGAACACCGGTAAAGCAAGATACAACACTCGAAATTGTCCAAAGATGATCCAAGATATGGACAATTTCATCACGTTACTAGAAACGTCAGCTGTTATTTCAACAATTTTTCAATATCTTTCGGGAGCGTAAGTTAATAACTAAAATGGCTAATTAATTTAAATAAGAAATATTATTTCCTTCCATTTTTTTAGCTTGATTTGCCGTAAATATATATCCAAGAAGAGTACTGGTGATTCGTCTGGATTTCCATTTATTTGCGGATTTTTATCGTGAGTTCACAAGAAGATATATTTTTGTTATCTATTTTTATAGATCGATAGGAAAGAAACGTAGGCAATTTTCTTATTAGAACGCTTCTTATTGGGCTTGGCTTCCCTCAATTGGATTTTCTATAGAAGCAAATATGCCCTTTTTGGAAAAAGTCCAAATAAGTATATCTCATTATTCTTTGCTTCTCCTTCATTGTTTCTTGCAAATCTGTTTAATACTTAAGTTTATCAGAAATATCGAATTCTCAGTGTTCACGGAATTCTTCATATACAGGCAATAAAATTCGGTAATTGCTGTTATAAATATAAAGCACGTATATGGGGTGATTTTTACTTTTAGATATAATTTTATCATGTTGGTTAGGTAAACAAATCCTGCAAAAGCAATCCGATACCGAGTCAATAGAAATAAAATCTAAAATTGATTGTATTTTTCAGTAGGAATATTGGCAAAAAATGTTCTAAAATTGAGTTGATTTAACAAATTTCAAATGTTCATTTTCTACTAAATATTTGCGTAAATTTAATTTTCTACCAATTGTTTAACAAAAATCTAAAAATTATTTTGCCATTTACAGATGTAGCTATTGGGTGCACTATGGCATGCTGAGCAATGAAAATAGTGTGGTCCTTGTAAATTGCGTTGGTGTCACTCTATTCTTAATTTATAGTTTAGTCTATTATGTCTTCACGGTTAATAAAAATGCCTATGTTAAATTATTCCTATTTGTACTCATGGCATTGTTTGGCATTGTCTTCTATATTAATACAATTCCAGAACCAGCACAAGCTCAAAATTTTATGGGTAAGCATAAAATAAATGTTTACTAATAATTTTATGAAAATGTCTGTTTTTTTATGTTTACAGGTATTGTATGCCTTATCGTCACAGTTACATTCTTTGCAGCACCATTAACCAATCTTTTACATGTGATAAGAGTTAAAAACTCTGAGAGTATGCCTTTTCCCCTAATAGTTATGTCATTTTTGGTGTCAATCCAATGGCTTATTTATGGCATTATGATATCGGATACATTCATACAGGTACATAAAATTTAATTCTAAAACCATAATACATTTGTATACAAAATTTAAATGGGATTATAGAAAATCGATTTTTAGAATATACACACAAAAAAATTTCAAAAAATTTTTTAATTGAAATAAAAATCAATCACAAAAATAATAGTATCAATTAAGTTTTTAATCGGATCAATTAACTTTTTAATTGACCTTCAATTAATTTTTTAATTGATACTATCATTTCTGTGATTGAATCAGAAAAAATTTTTTTTGTGTGTACGAAAAGTTCAAAAAGTTGAAAAAAAGGAGCTGACTCAAATCGTAATTTCATATTGGTCAAAATCTTATAATCCAATTTTAATGATGGCCACAATTGCTCAATCAAAAGTATTTTGAGTACCGAAATAGATTAATTGAAAAAAAAAACTACAAACAGTTATAGGTTCATCCTATAATACAAGTGATTTATTCTAGGCGAAAATCTAATTGATTTTTGATGTTTTAAGGTAAAAGTATTGTCGGCTACAATAATTTTACCTTAAAAGTCGAAAATTCTGTATTGAAGTTCAAAATTTGTCTTCTTGTAATCCTAAAATTTAATTTATCGACTTTCTATTTATTTTAAATATTGAGTCAAATCGTCTAACCCAGTTTTCATGTTGGTCCAATTAGAGTAATCGACTTTTGATTTTGCATAAAACGGACTTTTAAAAATCGAATTGAAAATAAACACAAATCAACTTTTTATGTTAGCTCAAATCAGGTTAGGGGACAATACTCCGAGAATGAGTTCAGTTTTATTTCGAATTTATTTTAATAATTCTCTTGTCTCTTTTTTACATGCGTCTTTATTTATTTAATACGAACATTATTTAGGAGTAATAAGTATTTTTGCTATGTTTTTTTCGTATATATACCAAACTCGTATATTCCGAATTTTAAAAAATCGAAAATCGATTTTTTTCAAATTTGATTAGAGTAATAATCAAATAATGCTAAAATTTGATCACCTTCTCAAAGTTATGTGCAATGTCCTACGTTAGGCTATCAGAATTTTTAAAGTTTTTTTGTTAATCTTTTATAATCCCAAAAGATCAAAGTTGCTGATTACTATAAAAATTCCATATTCATATAACTTCCTAAAACAATAACAACTTTAACCACTGTATTTCTTTTTCAGTTACCGAACTTTTTAGGCTGTGTTTTATCGCTGGTGCAACTAAGTTTATTCGTTTGCTACCCTCCAAAGAGCTTTTCTGGGCAAGGCTATAAACTACTAGACCAATCTGTGGTATATTAATAAATTCAACAGTAATTACATTAATAAAAAAACGAAATTATAAGTAATAACGAAGACAAATTAAGACTTAAAACAATTTACATACATGCATACATTAAAATACAAATGAATTTCTTAAGATATAAATCTATAAAATGTTATAATTCATAATACAAATACGAATTTCTATTAGTTTTATGAAAACGCCAAAAGAAGCCGCAAAATTGTGATTTTTTTTTTAATAAAAAAAGATTCAAAATATGGCAACGCTCATTGAAAATGTATGAAAATGCTACTACTCATGATTAATTTTTTTTCGAAAGTGATCCAAAAACCACTAGTTACCATTTTTTATCCTTGTACAATTATGAAAAGGTCGGTAGAGACATTAAGATTACAGGCATTTGCCTCTACGGGCTGGTATGTACCACTAACGAAATTTTTGTTAGAGGTTTTCGTTGCTCCCATATAAAATACATGGGAAAACTGCGTTATGGGTACGCAATAGGAATTTGGTTTACATGTCGATACAACAGTTTTTCGTTAAGTCCGGTATTTAGCTCTTGGGAAAATTCTTGTTACATACGGATAATGCAGTTTTGTCATATCCCAATAAACACAAGCATTGGAGAAATGATTATATTCAATACGCTTTCAAACATTTTTTCAAAGAATTAGCTTAGAATTCAATTTGAGAAATTGTTGAGAAAATCGCGTTCTCAACAAAATACAGACATTACCCTCAACAGTAGAATTCAACACGTTAGCAACAATTTCTCAACATAGTAGCAACAACTTTTCAAACTAAATTTAATGAAGGCAAGCAATATGCAATGCCATTTGAACTAATGTTGAAGATGGGATTCACTATCAAATTGATATGGCTTTACCTACGAAAAAAGCTCATCCTTGTGTTTGTTGGGATATTTCTTATGAGAGCTAAATTCCATTACATACATACCGGCCTTTATGAGAGATGTATGCGTCGATAACGTCGTTCTCAAAGAAAAGCTTAAATAACTATTGTAATAAGAATATCTACTGCAATAAAACTATTGTATTATTTTATTCATCGATTATAATGCACCTACAACGGAAAATTGTTATGTGTGCCGACACAGATGCAGAAAATTCCCTTTACATGCCAATAATACAAAATTTGCTTTGTATTTATTATGAAAAGAAAATGTAAACAATCGACAACAATGGAATTTGGCCAATACCAATGCAATTCTTACGGGTAGCGCAAATGTTTTTAAAGGCACATACTGGGCTAAAGAGGTAAAAAGCCAGCACCTTTTGCTCACTTCACAGATATGTTCCCTCTTCACTTTTTATCAAGGATTTTTTAATTATTATTTAACATTTTCGTAACCAATTTCTTTCTTTTTTAAAGGAGTATACATAAAACTTAAAAAAAACAACAAATATGAACTTAGCTATTTACTGGTATTCAATACTAACCTTTGCCGATGCAGCTGATGGTGGGGTAAAAGTCATTATTATTTGTTATAAGAAAAATCCTTAACCTCCAGAGACTCGACTTTATTAATTTTATTAATATCACATATGTTGCCTTCAAAAATTTTGCACTTTTACTTTTTTTTTACATTTCCTTCAAACTCTCTTCAGCGAATATAAGAAGCAAGCGATCATATTAAAAACTGGTATGGAATACGAAAAAATCCACTTGATTTAATTTGTTTTGCTTATCAATGAATGCGCATCGAAGTATTTATGCTCCATGTTATCTCAAAATCAATTGTAAAGTTTTATTTCACTATACGTTTTGTTTTTTGTTATTTTTACGAATTATAAAGCATTTTAGAACGAAGATCGCATAAAGAAAGTTATATTTTGAGGAACAAACTGATAGTAGTAATCGGGTTTCTTTTTTACATGATTACTTGCTGGGCTATATAATTAGACGATTTCATCTCAGTTAGTAAGTATACATTCTTAATTGCTAAATAAGCACGTTTGTATAAAATAAATGTTTTGCATTTGTAATAAAATAATAAATTTGAATAATATAGCAAACGTTGAACTTATTACTGTAACGAACAAAATTGAGTTGACATAGTGTGGTTATGAACAAACAAAACGAGAAATCAACTGCATAAAGCTTTATTTTCTAAAGAAAATAATTAGAATCATTCAGTTAGCTTATTATTGCAATATATTTTAATGCAATATTCATGGATGGACATTTGCATAAAACCCATTAACCATAAGAAATTCATAGGCATTTTTGCAGCCGAAATTTTTATTTGTTTACTGTTTACATTTTCTCCCATAAGAAACACATAATGAAACTATCTTATCGACATGCAACAGGGATTTTCGTATACCGGGCTTAAGTTCTATATGTAGATCCAGCCACCTCTAAAAAAAATATATAACGAACTTTGCTAGTGAATTTCTCGTTTGGACGATATTATCTATATTTTAAATTTTCTGTCAATAAAGTCCGAATGCAGTGCAGATCTTATGACTATTCATGTCAATAATCCAGTTTCGTCATGCTTTTCTTATGGGAGCAAATTATTAACAACCAATAACAAGTCCTTTTGTATGGCAGTAATTTTGAGACACGTTCGTGCCATTTTTGAGGACAGCAGGAATTTCGCTTGAGGTACATACCGAAATGAAATGTTGACAAGTTTATAACTCTTTATTTGTATTTTTAAAATTTCCATTAGCTGCCTAAATAAAAAAAGTTAATTAGCGGAATAGTATCTTCGTAAAATTGATTGTCGCCTATCCGCTTCAATTTTCCCATTCGTGGTTACCAGTTTTCCTATCTTCTAAAATTTTTTGCTCTTCTTTAATTTGCTTATTTTTATGTGCCCACACTTTGTATACTAATTTTTCATCCGGAGACATTTGTCGCCACTTCTTGCCAGCCAGTTTTGCCGTTTCAGTTACACTTTTAGACATGCCAACTTTCTCAAGCTCATGGCGATACTCATGCAAGAAAATTAAAAAAGGATTAATAGCTTTAGAACGATCCATAAGTCTTCAAAAAAGTCCACAAATATTCAATTTTGATTTCAAAATCTAGTCGATGTTAACGTTGATAAAAAAGTGAAAGGTAAAGGTAGTGTTACTTCTTCAAAAAAAAAAAACATTTTTGTTTTCTAAAGGATGCTATGAAATGAAAGGTGCAATCCGGGCTTAAAGCCGATATACACCTCTAACGAAATTTCCTCTACACGCAAGAAATGCATTGCAATATTTGCTAGCGAAAATTCTGTGAGGTGTTATTATCGATTGTTTACATTTTGCACGCATAAGAAATACATGACAAAACTGTGTTGCATATACGGTTGCTACTCGAGTCAAAAATAATCTACCAAATTTTGAAGAAATTTTGCCAAAAAACTACAAAAAAAAATTGTCAAACTTGTATATCTATTAAAAATTTTCTCAAAATTTTATTTCTATTAAAAATGTTCTCAAAATTTTAATTCTATTGAAAATTTTGTCAAAATTTTATTCCAATTAAAAATTTTCTCAAAATTTTATTTCAATTGAAAATTTTCTCAAAATTTTATTTCTACAGAAAATGTTGTCAAATTTTTTATTCCTATAGAACATTTTGCGAAAATTTTAATTTCTATGGAAAACTTTGTGAAGTTTTTTATTTCTATAGAAAATTTTGTCAAATTTTTATTTCTATAGAAAATTTTGTCCAAATTTTATTTCTATACAAAATTTTGTCAGAATTTTATTTCTATAGAAAATTTTGTCAACATTTTATTTCTATAATTTTTTTCAAAATTTTATTTATATAGAACATATTGTCAAAATTTTATATCTATTGAAAATTTTGTCAAAATTTTATTTCTATTGAAAATTTAGTCAAAATTTTATTTCCATAGAAAATTTTGTCAACATTTTATTTCTATAATTTTTTTTTTAATTTTATTTATATAGAAAATTTTGTCAACATTTTATTTCTATAGAAAATTTTGTCAACATTTTATTTCTATAATTTTTTTTCAAAATTTTATTTATATAGAAAATTTTGTCAAAAATTTATTTCTATAGAAAACTTTGTCAAAATTTTATTTCTATAGAAAATTTTGTGAAATTTTTTATTTCTATGGAAAACTTTGACAAATTTTTTATTTCTATAGAAAATTTTGTCAAATTTTTTATATCTATACAAAATTTTGTCAAAAATTTTATTTCTATAGAAAATTTTGTAAAAATTTTATTTCTATAGAAAAATTTGTCAAAATGTTATTTCTATAGAATGTTTTGTCAAAGTTTTATTTCTATAGAAATTTTGTCAAAATTTTACTTCTATCGAAAATTTTGTCAAAATTTTATTTCTATAGAAATTTTGTCAAAATTTTATTTCTATAGAAAATTTTGTCAACATTTTATTTCTACCGAAAATTTTGTCAAAATTTTATTTCTATTGAAAATTTTGTCAAATTTTTTTTTCTATAGAAAATTTTGTCAACATTTTATTTCTATAATTTTTTTCAAAATTTTATTTATATAGAAAATTTTGTCAAAAGTTTATTTCTATCGAAAATTTTGTCAAAATTTTATTTGCATAGAAAATTTTGTAAAAATTTTATTTCTATGAAAATTTTGTCAAAATTTTATTTCTATAGAAAATTTTGTCAAAATTTTATTTCTATAGAAAATTTTGTCAAAATTTTATTTCTATAGAATAATTTGTCAAAATGTTATTTCTATAGAATGTTTTGTCAAAATTTTATTTCTATTGAAAATTTTGCCAAAATGTTTTTTCTGTAGAAAATTTTGTCAAAATTTTATTTCTATAGAAAATTTTGTCAAAATTTTATTTCTATAGAAAATTTTGTCAAAATTTTATTTCTATACAAAAATTTTGTCAAAATTTTATTTCTAGTGAAAATTTAGTCAAAATTTTATTTCCATAGAAAATTTTGTCAAAATTTTTTTCTATAATTTTTTTTTCAAAATTTTATTTATATAGAAAATTTTGTCAAAAGTTTATTCCTATACAAAATTTTGTCCGAATTTTATTTCTATTGAAAAGTTTGTCAAAATTTTATTTCTATTAAAAATTGTCTCCAAATTTTATTTCTATAGAAAAATTTGTCAAAATATTATTTCTATAGAATGTTTTGTCAAAATTTTATTTCTATAGAAATTTTGTCAAAATTTTATTTCTATAGAAAATTTTGT
Organism: Haematobia irritans; assembly: GCF_050003625.1. Taxonomy (NCBI): domain Eukaryota; kingdom Metazoa; phylum Arthropoda; class Insecta; order Diptera; family Muscidae; genus Haematobia; species Haematobia irritans. The sequence goes on along the minus strand of NC_134401.1, from coordinate 140,455,032 downwards.
CAACATTTTATTTCTACCGAAAATTTTGTCAATATTTTATTTCTATTGAAAATTTTGTCAAATTTTTTTTTCTATAGAAAATTTTGTCAACATTTTATTTCTATAATTTTTTTTCAAAATTTTATTTATATAGAAAATTTTGTCAAAATTTTATTTCTATAGAAAATTTTGTCAAAATTTTATTTGCATAGAAAATTTTGTCAAAATTTTATTTCTATAGAAAATTTTGTCAAAATTTTATTTCTATAGAAAATTTTGTCAAAATTTTATTTCTATGGAATAATTTGTCAAAATGTTATTTCTATAGAATGTTTTGTCAAAATTTTATTTCTATCGAAAATTTTGTGAAAATTTTATTTCTATTGAAAATTTTGTCCAAATTTTATTTCTATACAAAATTTTGTCAGAATTTTATTTCTATAGAAAATTTTGTCAACATTTTATTTCTATAATTTTTTTCAAAATTTTATTTATATAGAACATATTGTCAAAATTTTATATCTATTGAAAATTTTGTCAAAATTTTATTTCTATTGAAAATTTAGTCAAAATTTTATTTCCATAGAAAATTTTGTCAACATTTTATTTCTATAATTTTTTTTTTTAATTTTATTTATATAGAAAATTTTGTCAACATTTTATTTCTATAGAAAATTTTGTCAACATTTTATTTCTATAATTTTTTTTCAAAATTTTATTTATATAGAAAATTTTGTCAAAAATTTATTTCTATAGAAAACTTTGTCAAAATTTTATTTCTATAGAAAATTTTGTGAAATTTTTTATTTCTATGGAAAACTTTGACAAATTTTTTATTTCTATAGAAAATTTTGTCAAATTTTTTATATCTATACAAAATTTTGTCAAAAATTTTATTTCTATAGAAAATTTTGTAAAAATTTTATTTCTATAGAAAAATTTGTCAAAATGTTATTTCTATAGAATGTTTTGTCAAAGTTTTATTTCTATAGAAATTTTGTCAAAATTTTACTTCTATCGAAAATTTTGTCAAAATTTTATTTCTATAGAAATTTTGTCAAAATTTTATTTCTATAGAAAATTTTGTCAACATTTTATTTCTACCGAAAATTTTGTCAAAATTTTATTTCTATTGAAAATTTTGTCAAATTTTTTTTTCTATAGAAAATTTTGTCAACATTTTATTTCTATAATTTTTTTCAAAATTTTATTTATATAGAAAATTTTGTCAAAAGTTTATTTCTATCGAAAATTTTGTCAAAATTTTATTTGCATAGAAAATTTTGCAAAAAATTTATTTCTATGAAAATTTTGTCAAAATTTTATTTCTATAGAAAATTTTGTCAAAATTTTATTTCTATAGAAAATTTTGTCAAAATTTTATTTCTATAGAATAATTTGTCAAAATGTTATTTCTATAGAATGTTTTGTCAAAATTTTATTTCTATTGAAAATTTTGCCAAAATGTTTTTTCTGTAGAAAATTTTGTCAAAATTTTATTTCTATAGAAAATTTTGTCAAAATTTTATTTCTATAGAAAATTTTGTCAAAATTTTATTTCTATACAAAAATTTTGTCAAAATTTTATTTCTAGTGAAAATTTAGTCAAAATTTTATTTCCATAGAAAATTTTGTCAAAATTTTTTTCTATAATTTTTTTTTCAAAATTTTATTTATATAGAAAATTTTGTCAAAAGTTTATTCCTATACAAAATTTTGTCAGAATTTTATTTCTATTGAAAAGTTTGTCAAAATTTTATTTCTATTAAAAATTGTCTCCAAATTTTATTTCTATAGAAAAATTTGTCAAAATATTATTTCTATAGAATGTTTTGTCAAAATTTTATTTCTATAGAAATTTTGTCAAAATTTTATTTCTATAGAAAATTTTGTCAACATTTTATTTCTACCGAAAATTTTGTCAATATTTTATTTCTATTGAAAATTTTGTCAAATTTTTTTTTCTATAGAAAATTTTGTCAACATTTTATTTCTATAATTTTTTTTCAAAATTTTATTTATATAGAAAATTTTGTCAAAATTTTATTTCTATAGAAAATTTTGTCAAAATTTTATTTGCATAGAAAATTTTGTCAAAATTTTATTTCTATAGAAAATTTTGTCAAAATTTTATTTCTATAGAAAATTTTGTCAAAATTTTATTTCTATGGAATAATTTGTCAAAATGTTATTTCTATAGAATGTTTTGTCAAAATTTTATTTCTATCGAAAATTTTGTGAAAATTTTATTTCTATTGAAAATTTTGTCAAAATTTTTTTTTGTAGAAAATTTTGTCAACATTTTATTTCTATAATTTTTTTTTCAAAATTTTATTTATATAGAAAATTTTGTCAAAAATTTATTTCTATAGAAAATTTTGTCAAAAGTTTATTTCTATAGAAAATGTTGTCAAAATTTTATTTTTATAGAAAATTTTGTCAATTTTTTTATTTCTTTAGAAAATTTTGTCAAAAATGTTATTTCTAAGAAAATTTTGTAAAAATTTTATTTCTATAGAAAATTTTGTAAAAATTTTATTTCTATAGAAAATTTTGTCAAAATTTTATTTCTATTGAACATTTTGTGAAATTTTTTACTTCTATAGAAAATTTTGTCAAAATTTTAGCGGATATATGTAGCAATGCATTTCGTATGAGTAGTGGAAGTGCATACCGGCCTTTAAGGGTGCAAGAAACAAGTTCATGTGACAAAACTATGTTAACATATCACATGAACAGACTTATCGTTGAAGAGTTCAACATTTGACTGTCGCAAATGTTTAACTGATCGCACTTTCTATGAATGTCTAAGAATTTTTTGTGTAAATGAGCTTGGCAACACTAAGATGTCGATAACTTGACGCCGTTGTGAAAATATTGTTGTCCGAACGTATTTGTTATGTTTGTGCCCGCCTCCGTAATGTCTATGTATCTCTGAGATACAATCAATTTCAAATTGGAAAAAGCCGTGAAAGGTGGTTTGGTTAAAAACATCGAAAAATTTATTTACAAAAATGGTGGATTTAACAGGAAGCTCATCACCATTCCAACAAAGCATTCCAAATATTGTGTTTTATGTGCCTGCTTTAGTAGTTTTTGGTTTAGCTGGTAAGTGATGATGTGGAAGAAAGTGGCAAAACAAAAAAAAAGTAGAAAGCATCTGTATTTTGTTGTTATCTCTGTTTTCATTAGAAGTGACCTAAAAATATTTAAGATGTATGTAGAGGTTGCCAAAAAATGTTGTTTTAGAAAATGTTTTCTTTTTCTTAAGCATTATTTTCGTTTAGTTTTGCTTCCATTGACTTGTGTTTCAATTACTACCACTTTATATTTATTAACATACGGGGTTTTGCAAGGGTGCAAGGGGCACACAAAACAATAACAGTGAAAAAATTGCACTCACAAACTTTGCAAATCTATAAAGGGTCCTTTTCTTCCTGTCGAATGCTGTCGAATTTGAACGAGTGTGGGTAACACCATTTTCCTATAGATTTTATTCCTCGTCTGAATAGTAATTAACGGGATCTGAGGGTATGTATTTACGATCCGAAAAGCAAGACTTCAAAAAAAAAAAAAACAATATCTTGTTCATTGAGCTACCAATGAGAACTTTGGGTGGTTTGCTGCAACTTTTATAAACTATAAACATCAGGACAACATGAGCAGTGGTGAAAAGACAAACCCATGATCAGCAGCATAGAAGCCGGATCAATGAACTTAAGTATTACCACCTTTGCTTCTCGAAACTTCGCGCTGCAGCCATTCTCCGTTCAATTTCCACCACTCTTATGCTGCGTTGGACCTCGAAATTATGGGGGAGCTTTTGAAACCCATTGCAGTTCTAATTCTAGGATTTTGATATTTCATTCGAGTTTCACTTATGCCGATCTATTTGATGCTATATTCCGTCCTGGCATTGCTTTGCTTTAATACAAGTAAACAACATTTCTTTGTCCGTGTTATCGATAATTGTCTTGACGATGTGGTTGCGACATCTAAACTTGTCACAAACTCAATAGTGGACAAGAGATTTTTTTTTTGCAAAACTGGGATATCTGTTTGCAGACACTTTTACTGATTCCTTGCATGAATGAATGACTTTGGGCTAAAGCCATTTTTTGTAGCCTCAGACTGACGCACCTAAGGATGGAGTTTAAAATGAATAAATTTTTAATTTTCCTCCAATTAAAATTAATTTAAAATAAAATTTATCCGTTCACCTAGAAATTTTATTCTCCTTGTTCCTTCATCGCCAGCCTCGAAACCTTATTTCCGGTCTTTTTAATTAGCAAGTTTTTTTTGTTTATATTCAAGTCATTTTATTTTATTATTTTAGTTTTTTTTTTTCTATAATTATTTTCCATCCGTTTATTTGTATTCCTTAATGTCGTTAGCCCAACTGAAATGATCATTCATTTTTATTGTTAACTATCCATTTGGTATTTCCTATTGTTTTTAAGTAGTACCCAATATCAATACACATTTGAATTGTTAATACATCGTTGAGCATTATATATTATTAAAAAAAAAAGATAACATTTAATCAAAATATATTTTCATATTATTTTTCGAAATAATCTTATCATTTTGGTATTAGAAGAGAATAGTATACATAGCTGTTTGTTAGTGTACTATTTTGGAGCGATAAAGCACCTGTCAATTGGCCACGACCACTATATTCGTTATCCTATCCCCCTGTCCCCTTCTCATTGGAATGTGAAATTTCTTTGGATTTCTTTTAAATAAAATTTGCTGACGTTGTCATATATTGCAATCGAAATTCTTGAAAAATCAAAGTAACCACTTTTTGATTATTTGAGTGGACATGCGACTTTTGGGTCCTACATTTTAGTTGCTCTTAGAGTATACATCCGCTAAGTAAGCTAAAACATTTACGGTATGGTTTTGCATTTCATAGAATTATAGAGAAAATGGAATTGGCTATAAAATAAAAAAAAAATGAAGTGAAATGTGTGTGACAACATCATCATGTCAATATCATCTTGTGTTTTATGATCCGTGTGCGATAGTTTTCTTAATTGAAAAGAAGCGTTTTCGTTTTTTTTTTTTTTTTGATAAGAATGTTTGTTATCATTTGAAAAAAAAGTGTTTTCTTTTTTTTATAGATGGAAGCATATATTTGATGGAAGCATTTTTCATGTTTTTAATATGAATTGGCCACGTATGCTTTTAGATTCATACATTTTTACTATGCATGTTTTTCTTTTAAAAGTGTGTGTTTTTGCATATACATAATAATATGACGAATATTTATAAAATAATATTTGCTTAGCACTTATTGACATAGTTGGATAAATGGTCTTGTTTAACTTAAACTTTCAAAATGAAATTAAAAAGTGAATATGAGAAACCTCCACAAACTATTGCCCTGTTCATGTATATCGAACGAATGCTTTCTTTCGTATTCAAAATGAAAAAAAAAATTGATTTTAGTTCTTATATTTCGTAAGGCAAGTCACTTCATATTTTGTTGTCGAGTAATAAACGAAAAACATTGTTAATATTTGAATGAATTCCCAGGCCAAAAACTTGAAAGTACTCATTTTGGATAATCAATGTTTTATATATTTCAGTTTATTGTTGTACCTTGTTACACAATCTCTGACAAAAGGGAAATGAATTATAGAACATGTGTTACACGAGAAAACAAGAATAATAAAAGAATAAGATTAAGAAGAGATGCCAGATTAATTATTGTTTGACTATTGATCAACATGAACGAAATACATAACATTCTCCTCCCCTCCAACTAGGGCGAGTATACCAGGGGGGCTCTCCTGATTCTTTTTTACCTCCTAGGGATAGCTGGAGTTTCCGGTTGTGATGTATTTTGGGGGGTCAAGCTTCCCAATTCGTTAAACGAATCTCTCGGTCCATGTTGTGGTTGAGATTGTCCGCGATTTAAAGATGGTTGTGCAGATGACGCTCGAGGCACATCCCCCAATGTTCTTGGACACGGTGTTTGTTCAGGGAAATCTTTAACCAGGAGCATTAGGCCCTTCGATGCATTAGTACTCACTCCTCCTCCTTTCCGAATTTGATTGATATGACGCTTGAACTCCTTACCCGCATACTCGATGTTATAATGTAAATCTCCCATTCTCGATATGATGCGTCCTTTTAACCACTTTTCTTCGTAGGGTCTATTTGATTTGAAATATACATATTCCCCTGGGTCACATGATCTGAATGATGGAGTAAAATTCGATTTTTGTTTCTGCATTACCTTCTCATAAACTGTGTCTGGCCTCACTAGATCAATGGTGGTGCGTATGTTTCGATTTAAAAATAGGTGTGCGGGCGATTGTCCGGTGGTGGAATGAGGTGCCTTTCGGTATTGGCTCAAGAATTCATTTATATCGCGCCTTAATGTTGCATTGTCCGATCCCATTGCTTTCAGAGCATTTTTTATAGTCTGGACATAGCGCTCCGCCTGTCCGTTTGTGGCGGGGTGATAGGGTGCCGTTCTTTTATGAAATTTCACTCCTTTACCTCTTAAGTATTCCTTAAATTCAATCGAAGTGAAATTTGGACCATTATCCGTTACTACTGTGATTGGAATACCATAAGAGGCAAATAGTTCATCAAGTATTGCTATCGTAGCTGCCGATGTCGTTGAGTTTGTAACCTTTACCTCGAGCCATTTGCTATAGGCGTCGGTGATGATCAACAGGTTCGTGTTGTACATAGGGCCTGCAAAATCGAGATGGACTCTCTCCCATGGGGCCTTCGGGTATTCCCAATGATGAAAATTGAACTGATTTGGTAATCGAGCATTGTCGTTGCAGCTTCCGCAATTTTTTCCCGTATTTTCTATATCGGTGTCAATGCCTGGCCAATATACGAATGACCTAGCCAGACCCTTCATTTTCACTATCCCAATATGTCCTTTGTGCAAATCTCGCAGTATCCGTTCTCGTAGTTTTGGTGGTATTACTACACGATGTTCAAACATAAGACAACCAGCGGCTATAGTATAGTTACTTTCTGGCGACTTGTAGCCTTCACGTAATAAATTATAACCTGACTGCAGTAGCTGCAATATTTTTCCTAGATGCGAGTCTTTCCGTGTTTCTCGTTCAACAGTATCAGAGTTTACTGGTAGTTGAGAAATTTGATGTGTTGCAAACCAGTCAAATTGGTCAAAATCCCGTTCTCTCACTTTTGATTCCTGCATCTGGTTAACTTGTATTGCACTGGCCATTTGGGGTAACCTAGAACAATAGTCTGCATTGGCGTTTTCTTTTGATCGCTTAAACATAACCTCAAAATCAAAATTGGCCAAAAAATCGGCATAATTTGCCATTCTACTAATACACAGTTGAGGCAAAGTCTTCTGTGGATGTAAAATTTGACTCAGCGGCTTACTGTCTGTTACCAGAATCCAGTGACGGGCATATAAATACATAAAAAATTTTTGTACTGCCCATACAATGGCAAGGGCCTCCTTATCTATTTGGGGATATCGTATTTCAGTGCCACTCATCGTTCGGCTGGCAAAAGCTATCGGACGCTCTTCGCCATTAGCTAATCTATGCGCCAGAATTAGTGGTAACTGGGGATCGTACGTCATTAACGTACGTGGTGATAGTAATTCGCTCTTAATTTTTGCATAGGCCTTTTCGCCTTCAGGCGTCCATTTGAATGGCCTTGTTTGTAGCATTTGTCGAAGTGGACGATCTTTGGTAGATAAGTCTGGAATAAATGACGAGTAGTATGTAGCCTTACCTAGGAAAAGTTGTAGTTCTTCTGGAGATTTCGGTTTTGGCGCGTTACGAACTGCTTCCATATGCTTATCAGCTTTCATTAACCCTTCGCCATTTATGTGGTGACCCAGGAATTCCACTTCGGTTGCCCCAAAAACACATTTTGAACGATTTAGTTTTAGCCCATGCGCCCGAAGACGCTCCAATACCATTTCTAGCGCTGACATCAGGTCATCGAAATCGGATGCGAATACTAAAATGTCATCAAAAAAGTTGTGTACGTTGTCTAACCCTTGCAAAACCATCTCCATTCGCCTTTGCCACACTGCCGGAATATTTGCCGCGCCATACACGGCTCTTGTTGGTCTCACGAGTCCATGCGTCGGAGTATTCAATGTCAACATTTCACTGAATTTATCATCAATTGTGAGGTGACTATAAGCATCAGTAATGTCGAGGTGACAAAACAGCTTGGCACCCTTCATTCTGTTGAATATATGGTCTGCCCTTGGTATCGGGTGCTCATCTATTATCATACCCTTATTTATAGTTGGCTTGTAATTGCCAGTAATCCGAATTCTCCCACTTTTTTTTGTCACAATATGTGTATTTGAAGCCCATTCGGAAAATTCAACACGTTTGTACAAACCTGACGCAATTTTCTCATCGATTGCCTTGGAATAAGCTTCGCGCAGAGCATATGGTACTTCTCTCGCCTTCATAAATATTGGGGTCACACCTTCCCTCATATGAACCGTTACTGGTGGACCTACAAGTTTCCCCGCTACATCGGAAAACACATCATCGTATTGTGCAAGCACTTTATTTAAAACATTTGATTGTTCTTTTGATAGCTTATTCGGTGAGCGAACATTATTTATTTTATTTGTTGAAAACAGCTGCCTCAAATCAATCTGATCTGCAAAATGGGTAATCCACTCCCTGCCTAGAAGCGAGTCAAAGTTGCCGTCAACAACATATAGGTTAAGTTTCCGAGTTGCATTCCCAACTGTCACATTAACTGGTACACGGCCTAAACAATGAATTTTGTCCTTTGTATAACTAGTAAACACACGGTCAGAAGGCTTAAGCTTGAAGTCGGGTTTGATGGCACGGAGCTTTGTTACGTTCATCATTGAACATGGTGCCCCCGTGTCTAATTCCATTGGAACAGTCTTCCTGTCAATATTGACGCTGATCATAATTTTACCTGGTGATTTCTTCTGGTGAATGATATTGACGTTATTCAACTCTTCAATAGATTCATCACTTGATGAACAGGAATCTTGTACTGCTATCTGCGCTGTCTGTGTCATACACACCCTGGCTATATGACCTTTTTTCTTACAGTTATGACATATAGCATTACGGAATCGGCAGTGAGTACGAGGATGCATACCACCACACCCATTGCATTTTCCAGCTTCCCTCTGGTCGGTGGGTCGCCGATTTATCACGCGTCTCTTTTGTGAGTTGTTAACATAACCTAACTTGTGTGTTTCTTCTGTCTTCGGCTCGATCGACGACGTTTTCATTTCTGCCACAGCGCAGTCGGCAATCTCTAATGACTGAGCTAACTCATAAGCCGCCGCAAAGTTCCCCGGTTTTTTCGCTATAATGACGTTGCACATTTCTCTTGTTTTCAAACCAAACAAAAACTGTTCCAGTAGCATCCGATCAAGAAATGGACCGTATTCACAATATGTTGCAGCTTCCCTTAGACGCAGAGAGAAGTTAGCCACCGTTTCATCACCGTTCTGCAATACTTGCCTGAATTTAATACTCTCTGCATATTTATTCTTAGATTTGTCGAAATGTCTGATGAGAGTGTCTTTAATTGTGGCATAAGAGAGGTCTTCACTTTTTAGTGGGCTAACGAGGAACTTGAGCGCGCTAAACAAGTCATTGCCCATATGAAGTATGGCATAACTTCCATGCTGTTCCTCAGGTATTTTGCTGAGTTGTAGTGCTAAATCAAAATGACGGAAATAATCTTCCACAGTCGATGTTCCATGCTTGTACTCTTTCACCGAAAATTGAGCTGGCTTACAGGCAGTAGCTGCAGATGAAGACCCGGCATTTGGGGGTGACGCGCTAGCCATAGCAGTTTGCAAAACATTTTTGAACATCTCAGCAAGTGCCTGCATGGATGGTGTCCCATCTGTCTCAGGTGGCATTTCCTTTTAATCCCACTTCTGACACCAAATTTTATATATTTCAGTTTATTGTTGTACCTTGTTACACAATCTCTGACAAAAGGGAAATGAATTATAGAACATGTGTTACACGAGAAAACAAGAATAATAAAAGAATAAGATTAAGAAGAGATGCCAGATTAATTATTGTTTGACTATTGATCAACATGAACGAAATACATAACACAATGTATTCTCATACAAACGAAACGAACTTTCAAAAATAGAAAACCCCAAATTCATTCGAATTCGAGTGACTGCCTTTCTTTCAAATGGGTTTCGTTCGATATACAGGGACAGGGCATAAAATATTTAATACCCTATACCAACCATCCTTGACTAGTATAAAGCCGCATTTCATTAGGTGTTATTTAAAATAATATTTTGTTCCCAATTGGAAGAAGATTTGTTAACGAAAAGTGGTTATAGGTATTCCACATAATTTCCTTAAATTGTGAAACACTGTTTATAAAAGGTAGCTGTTCCCAATTCAAAGAACCATATTTTTATGAAAAATGAGAACAATATCATAAACACATCTAAAATTTAGAATCCGTTCACATTTGCTCGATAGGGCCGACTTTTGTCAGACTATAGCTCAGAAAAGGAAAAAACTAGTTAAAGCTGCCTCTAATTTAGTCTATTCCCGTGCATTGATTTTTGTCAACGCATCTCAATTGGCATATTTTTAAACCTTACCTATTTTGTGCGGGGGACAATGATTTTATCCTTTCTTGGCGAAATTCATAGCAATTTTTTTCCAACGCAACATCCTTGAAGCCTTATTATTGAATGCTTTCATTTTTAGAATTAACATTCAACGAACTTTCAAATCTGATATGAATGTAGTGTAGCATGGTATAATCTAAATATTATCGTAGTATATATACATACAATAAAAACATTCTACTAAAATTAAAAACGTAATACTTATTAAAAGATCATTTATCTATCAATCAATAATAATCTTCTGACAATATAAATATTACTTTTTGTCTTTTTTTTGTGCTGGCCAAACTACCAAACTTAAACAAAAATAAAATGTCATTAACAAATATTAATTTTAAAGGACACGGAGTTTAAAAATTATGTGACAAGTTTGTAATAATTACTAAAAATCTGCAGAATTGATAATTTATATCATTCAAATAAAACACACACATAGACTCACGAATTTTAACGATAAAAAAAGCCAAAAAATTCTATTTTCTATAATTTAATTTTCAAATCCTAACATCTCTATTCGTATTATTTAAATAAATCTTCAAAATATTTCGAAAACAAAAAACAAATAGTCTTCAATAAAGATCAAATCCATACCGCAGCAAGAACCTTTAGCAAGAAACTACTAAGAAGCAATATCACCTCAAAATGGCCGAAGATCCAGTTAATCAACAAAAATTTGCTGAGGATGTCTTAGCTGCTTCCGAAGCTAGTGACGATGGTAGTTTTGTCGGAGCCAATTTGGGTGATCCCAATGGCAATTTTCAAATGCCAAGTGTCGATGAGGTTTGGAAACTAATCGAACAAATGGAAGGCATTAGCGATGAGGAACGTGCTAGTATCCGCGAAAATCTGTATAATCCCCAAGATGGTAGTGCTGAGGATTTTATGAAACGTTATGCTCAACCAGCAATGGGTCATACTACATGGGATTATGTTATATTTCTCACAATGGTCGCTATACTCCTCATGATATTTGGTAAGATTAAATGTCCCCTATTAATAATTGATAAATCTTGAATTCTCTATATTGTTTTCAATAAATATTGAGTTGGCTCTTAATAATGGTATGCGCGTCTAACGAAATTTCCGCAAACCATAAGGTATTGATGTATTTGGTAACCAAAATTTTGCCAGGCGTTTCTTTCTTTGGAAAGAAATGTAAACAATCGATAACATCGTCCTAACGAAAATGTTGTTTCCAATAGTTTTAACTAATTTCTTTTGGGAAGCAGAAATATGATGAAACAGGTGTACACTCAAAACACTGCTAATAATAAAAATCGGCTTCAGCGGTGCCAACTATGACGTTTTTCGATATTGTGGAGAACTTTGTTTCTTTTTTGCGTTTTTTCTGACGAATTTTCATACAAAAAAAAATTTTCTGATTAAATCACGAAATAAATTGATCCAATTATTTTTTTATTAAAATGTCTTTAATCACGAAAATGATCGCATCAATCACAGTTTTAATTGGACATAAAAATTACTGATACAAAAATTGATTCCATTAGAAAATTTCAATTGATGTGGATTGCAAAACTCAATTAATTTTTTGATTGTAATAATGTAACTATTTTCAAACGATTTCTTAACTAACATAGTTTGTTTAAAAAATTGTTTCATATGAATTTTTTATTTAAAAAAATTCGTTTTTTTTAATGATTTAGTTTTCCGAGTTTGATTGGAAAGCTAATTGCATAAATTAATTTTTAGTTTAACATTTAAAAACATTCAATCTTTAACTTAATTGACTTAAGGTTTCTAGTTCAATTAAAAAGTTAACCTTATCAATTAATTTTATGATTGAAATAGTTTTCAGATTGGAAATTGTTTGGTGAAATTTTTTTTTCTGTGTAAATTTTAATGTAACAAGTTTTTTTTTAACTCCGAAAGGTAATACTAAGTCGAGTTTGGTTTTTCTAATTGCCACTAATGCGTTTGCACCCATTCGTCCTCCAATATGGAAAGAATTTGCAGTGTACTCAATATCAAAAAAAAAAATTGGAATTGGCTTGAGACGTTAACTTTAAAAATGTTTCTTTTGTCCAAAGACTATTTAAAGCTAAATAATACGGAATTTTATGAAGATACTGTCAAAATAGATTTATTATCAGAAAATTTATTTCTCTAAATGTAGTCAAAATCAGCACCGTTGTTTCTGAACATGTTTCAAAAAGTTAACAATGTCTCAGATTGGAAAATGGATTTAAAACCTTTTGTTATGTTTTTGTTTATTTTCCTCCTAAATTTTTGACAGTTTTAGGGTTAAAGATTTTTTTGACGAACTTTATATCAGGACAACAATTTTGACGAAATTAAATTGATGATTTTTAGTCCAAAACAGTTGGCACCACTGACCACCTATGACGAATTACTGCTATTCATAACTATAAAAATACTTACTATACATAACTAAAATAAATACATAAATAAAATAAAAAATAAAACAATAAAATATTTACAATTTTGTAATAACAGAAAGTGGATGGTTTCTAGCTAAATAATTTGTTGACGAATTTTATGTCACGACTGAGCGGTTTTGACGAAAAAAGTTGTAAAAATTGGCGATTTTTAGCCCAAAACAGTTGCTACCACTGAGCGCCTATGGTGAATTACTGCTATTTACCATGATTATTTTCTGTTATAACAATCGAATATTTGCAATTTTGTAGTAAAAGAAAGAGGATGGTTTCTAGCGAAATAATTTTTTGACGAATTTTATATCACAACTTGACGATTTTGACGAAATAAAGTATAACAACTGCCCAAAACAATTGGCACCACTGAGTGCCTCTGATGAATAATTACTGTTATTTATTTTCTTTTATAACAGCAAAATATTTGTAATTCTGTAATAACTGAATTAGGATGGTTTCTAGCTTAAACGCTTCTAGTTTTGTAAAACATATATAATAAATATAATTTGAAGCAAGTCCATTAAATTGATGAATCTTTTTGAGTTATATTTTTTTCGACTTAGCATATTGTGGTGGAAACGTAGCGATATTACTACAATGTAGTTTGTTTGTGTGTATCTGTTAACTTCTCGTTCTATAGAAGTGAAAGTCCCCCCTCCCCCACCAAATGTCCACCACTAACGCATTCAGTTCAACCCCAAAAACTGAGAGCAAGAGAATATGCTGTCGACTGCATATTCTATATATGTACATGGATATATAAACACGTTGTTTGGCCGTGTTCTTTCTGGCAATTAACACAACACAAATATATGTATGTTCATGTGATTTCTATCGTCATTCGTCTCAGACCACGGACGGTGATAACCAATTTAATGTTGTATAAAGAGACCCCCGTAAAGCATAGATCTTTTGAGTTCACCTAAACACATGATGAGAACAAACTACCAAACACAGCAACAAACAATTTACCAGCAAGCACTCAGGCAATGTCAAGAGTCCAATATTAACATTTTGTTAGACCATTTACATAGACTTACAGCTAGATAAGATTAAAGAGAACAAACTAAACAAAAGCTCGTTTTATAACCCATGAACTTAAGCCAAAGCTGAGGGCAGCAAATAACAAAACATTTCTGGCTGGAAGAAAGAACATTCAAAGCTAGAAGCTTTTTAGTTTATACGCCACTGCTCTCAAGCACTGTAAGAAAACGTTAGCGGAGCATATTTGAACATCCAACTAACAACAATAAAATCTCAACTCAAGAAAAAACGATTAAATTAATGTGTGTGCGTGTGTGTTCCTAATGACCAGCATTATAATCAGCTGTATAGGCCTCCAGGGAGAATATATTATTTGAATCGTGTTTGTTTTGTTTTGTTGCGACAACAAAGAATATAAAATGGCCAGCAGCTCTGAGGAAGAAAATCTACTCGAACAGTTGAAAAATTCAGTTGTGGCTATTATGGATAAGACAGGATCAAGTAAATTTGCTCATGATCTAATGGATAAAATTCAAGCTTTACAACAGCGCCTGGAAACATTGCCCAGCTCGGAGAAAATGCAATTCATTGAAGAAATGAGAGAGTCGTTTCGTGCCACAATAGCAAATGTTGAAAATAAACTCATGCAGCATGCCAATTTTGAAAAAGTCTATGCTTATTCAATATATGCGGCAATTATATTTCTAATACTTTTTGTAATTGGTGGGTTTCCAATAGAAAAAGAAAATAAACGTTTTCCATTCCTCTCCCTCGCATACCCCTCTTTGATGAATTGTTTCAAAATCGTAAACCTCGACAACTACCTGTTGTTGTTGGTGTTGTATTTTTTCCTCTTTCTTGCTGTTACTGATTACAGTTGTGAAACATTTGTTTAGAAGAAACAAATATAAAACCCAGAGAGCATAACCGACTTGCGAGAAAATGAGAGTGTATTTTTAATCTTATTTAACATGTGAGTAGCTAATTAAAATACTTTGTTTTTATTATAATTTCAGCTCTCTTTGGTTATAAACTTTACAAATCGCTGATGTCTAAGGAACTTAAGAAACAGGAAAAGCTTAAACAAAAACAAAGCAAGAAAAGTAAAAAGGTCAACTAAAATAATTGATCTATCATCGTCAGCAGCAGCAACAACCACACATCAAGTCAGTCATCAATTAATTGTACATTGGTGAAAGAGATGCTCGAAGTGTGTGTGTATGTGACAGTGACAGTGACAAAGGCTTTCAATTTTTTAAAGGCCCCAGATTTTATCGATTAAGTTTTTTCTTTGATATACAAGTAAATGTAATTAGTAACTAATTACTTAAAACTTAATAGAATTTTTTGTAAAGACGAAGTATATATGTACTTATATTTGTAATTTTCCCATTTTAATATTATTGTTTTGTTTTTTATTAACTTTGAATTTGCAAAAGGGTTAATTTTTTTTTATAACTATTAAATATATATTTACAATGGTAATGATTCAAGTAAAACAAAATATAGACAATTAAAATAAATATTTATTAGAATTTTTAGGTAGATAAAATTTCTGAAGAAAAATTTAAATGAAATGGTAAGTTGTAGGATATACTGTGAAATCTCGCCTTAAGACCGACGATCTGCCCTAAACCCCGCGCTTTTTTAATTTTCTGTAAAAAGTTGAGTTGGATAATCACAAAAAAAACTATTTTTAAATCAAAGACGGCATTTTTAATAAAAACTCGTCTATCTTGAAAAATTTCAGCTTGGGGGCTATAGACCCCTATCTAATGTAATATATAGTGGAAAATCGTAAATAGGTTTTCAAATTCTGGGGGATGGGGCTAAAGGGGAGAAAGCCCTCACCCCAGCGGCCATGACTTATGGTAATGAATTAATTTCAAAATTGTGGAATTGATTCACGTTTTTCTAATGAACAAACCACAACCCTTCTCTATTATAGTAATATACTAAGTAAAAACACTTGATAACACTGTTTTATCTGCATTTAAACAAAATATTTGCTAGAAGTATATAGCTGGGTATAGATAAATTCCATAAGGCAAATCTGTATTGTTTTCATTAAAAATTAAATATTCGTTATAGCAGCGTGCTGGGCTTTGAGGAATACACTGCGGAGCTGTTTTATCGGCACACAAAATCTATGGTTTGCATGCCTGTCTTCAATACAAATTTCACAAGTTTAATACTGATTTGGGTTGTAAAAACTGGTATGCAGCTCTTATGCCTTCCGGTAATACAGTTCTTCATTGTATTCCTTATGGAAGCAAAATGTAAATTAGCCATTACAACCACTCACGGAATTTTCTTTTGCAAAATTCTCAAAGCATTTCTTATGGGTAGCGGAAATATCGTTAGAGGTTCTTTCCGGGCTTATGACCAAAAAATATTTCTGCGTTGGTTTATCTCAGTAATGCTGACATCCATATTTATAATTGTATAACATTTTATATTTATTATCGATTGTTTATAATGTGAAGCCTCTCAAAAGTGCAATCATTCCATTTAACATAGTGTCGATTTTCGAGTTGAAAACCACTTTATTTTAGCGATTACTTTTCCGTAAGAAATCAAAATTGCAAATGAAAATAAACAGTTTGCTGTAAAGTCTTGCCGAAATCTAGAGGAACAAGAAACTGCGCATTGAGAACTGCGAATTGAGTTAACTTGTATGATTCATATTGAAGTGTTTTAATGAAGTAACCGCGAAAAGCGAACATAGTACTTACCTTAATAGACTATAGTCCATAACAATTGGCTGCATCTATTGGAGCTATAACTACAGTTGCAGGTATACATTTGTCCACATTTGTTAGCTGTCCACTTAGGAGAGTTTTATTGCCCAATTTTGAGAGGTGTCCGCTTTTCAGAAGCCCAAGTTTGAGGTTTCACTGTAGTTGATTCCCATAGTAAACTGTGTACAGCATGTCAGTCTTACGACTGACTCTTACGAAAATTCCCTATTTGCAGTATATTTCTTGAAAGAGAGAAAAAATCCGATAAGATCGTTCTAACGAAAATATCGTTAGAAAAAATGCCTATGCAATACCCATTAGGGAAAAGACTACGATTGCATATAAAATGGAGAATGGCAACACTGTCATTTGCCAGATAAGGTAGTCGAAGAAACTCATTTAGGGATATGCCACCTTCATTGTTTTGTTGTCATATGGTTGTTTTCACATCAACTTGTTTTTTACTCCATCGAAGATCAAAGAAATTCCAATTTAAAAATGATAAATTACTTCTAAAATAATTTAGAAACCTCTTTATTCTGTTAGAACTACTTTATATTTCAAATAACGGAATTTTAAAAATACCGCTACAGAGTGTGGAAATGTCGGTTATTAATTCCACAAATTTCAGTTTTTGCTTATATTGTAAGAGAATTGGTGGTAAAGATGATTTCCATGATATTTTTGATGAAAGCGTTCTCGAGCTGCAACTTCCAAAACTAGTTGGAGATTTTTTTGGAATTAACGTTGATCAAAATGTTGACGAATCACGAAAATATTTATGCAATGATTGTGTTAATCACCTAATAGAACTTTATGATTTGGAAGAGCACAAGAAGCAGACAATAGAAGCTGCTCATAGCAGCGCCACTGAAGCAGCTCAAACTACGTTAAATGTAGAAGCAGAATATGACCAATCAATTGTTGACCAAATCGATGTCGAGGAAGATGTGGACAACAATGATTATACGGAGGATAATATATATGTTTGTATTGACGATGAAGAAATATATGAGCAGAATGTCGACAAAGATGATATACTTGGAGTAGTGGATCAAACAGGTGACGATTGTGAGACGGTCTATGAAGAGGAACAAGTTTCAGACGAAATTTTGGAATTGGAAAACTATGGGGAACACCATTCTGGCAATGAGGAATATGTGGAAGTTATTACTTTAAAGGAAGAAGATCTTAAGAATCAAGAAATAGACAATCTCTATCTAGAAATTCAAGAAGAAGAAGAAGAAGCTGGTCAAGATGATTTCGAAGAAAATACACTGAATGAAGAGCTAGAGCAATGCTCTACAATAGAGGAAAATTCAAATATCATAGAGAAAACAGACGAAAGCGAAGACGATACGTTAATTTCACTTAGTACTTTAGAGGAGGAACATTTAATAGAGGGTAAGTATATATTATCTTCTTTGCACAGGCACATGAAGATGGTCCATATGGTAGATGTGGTTTTAAATAACGTTAAATTGTGACATGTTCTCGCATGTTCATTCGCAAAAAGCAAAATTGTTTACCCTGCGTCATAATGTGGAAGGGGGTACTTTAAGTTTGTGCAAATGTTTGCAATACCCAAATGAAGACGAGATAGATACATGGGGTCTTTGGCAATAATGCTCAGGCTCGGCCCCTGAGTCGATCTAGCCAAGCTGTCCGTCTGTCTATGGGATTTTGGGAGAAGCCGGTTCAGCTTTAAATACCGCTCCCATATCTTTAGCCCGATATGCACTTATATGGCTCCTGAAGACAGATTTTTACACGGATTTGCTTTTAATTTGCACAAAGAGTACTATTGATAGTGTCGTAAAGTGTGCGAAATCTGATTGAAATCGTTTCAGTCTTAGATATAGCTCCCACATATATCGTTCGCCCGGTTTACACTCATATGACCGCAGGGACCAACTGTTTTATTTCGATTTACGTGCACAGAGAGTAGAACTAACATGCTTCCTATGCATGCAAAATTAGGTTGAAATCAGTTCTGATTTAGATATAGTTCCCATATATATGTTTCGGCCGATTTAGATTCATATGACCACGGAGGCCCTTTGGTTTCATTCACATAGTACAATTAACTTTTTTGCAATGTATGCCAAATTTGGTCAAAATCGATTCAGATTTAGGCAAAGTCCTCATATATATATTTTTTACTAACATTCTGCTCCGCCCCAGGGCATTAGCCGACATAAATTTAAAGGCTAGACATTTGGTACAAGTCTCAAAAATTGAAGGATTTGAGATGGTATCGAACATGTAGATCTACAAAGTGGTGAAGGGTATAATATAGTTGGCTCCGCCCGACTTACTTTGTTAGTGGGGCGGGGTCCAATTTTATTCTTTTTGTAGAGTAAAAACAAATTATGATAATAATTTTTAAAATGTAATCATTTTGTCTTTGAAGATGTCCCAAATTGTTCATATATATATATTTTTTTTTTGCTTATTTTATAGAAGAACTTTGTCCCGAAGAATACGACGATGTTGATCTAAATGAATATCTTGACAGGGCAATTATTACAAATTTTGAAAGTTTGCAGTTGAAATGGACTGTCGAATGTAGAGTAAGCAAATTTGACTAAACTAAACCAAAAGCAACCAATCAAATACAATTTCCTACATATTATTTAGTTGTGCCTCTATAAACACTTTACCTTCCAAGAACTATTAAAACATCCATGCATAAATGAGCTAGTAGGTGAACAACAAGGATGCTGTATTGTCGATAATTGCAGTGAAATTGTTACCAATATGAAAACACTTGCACGACATTTAATAATCAAGCATTACAATAAGGTCCAAAAGTAATACAAGAGATAAGTTTAGAAATTATAGTATGTAAATTCATAATCGTATATTTCCATTATAGTGTACCTATTTATGGACGATGTCCAGAATGTCAAAAGACATTTTCGACTATAAACGATTTTAATAAGCATTCATGTTATCATTTAAAGCGTGTACTAGGAACTAGAAATTATTGTTCAACTTGTTGCCTTGATTTCCAATCTCAAAAGAGGTATGTTTGATTTTTTATTTAATCTCATTCACATCAAGATGTGTGCAATTTTCATTTTTTGTTTTTAGATTTACATTTCATATGCAATTCCATTTGTCAAAACATCGTCCAAAAATTTGTCTCTTATGTGGTGCTATGTTTGATAAAATTGATGATTTCTTTGATCATGTTCAATATGGTCATCAATCGAATATGAATATGGCTTGTACAAAGTAAGTGTGATTAATGTGATTGTAAAATTATACAATTCCCCAATTGGTTTTATTAAATTTTTACAGATGCGATCGTTTCTTCAGTGATAAAAATGTCTTTGAGCAACATTTAGCAAGTCACAATTCCAAAAATTCTTATGACTGTCCCGAATGTCCAAAAAAATACACCAATAAAAGTAGTCTCACCAAACATATGGTAAGAGTGTAATAAAAAATAAAGTTTATTAAAGATACATTTATATATCCCTATAAACATAAGTAAAAAATACAAATTTTTCATAGAAAATTTTCTATAGAAATGAAATTGTGAAAAAAATTTTTATAACACAATTTTCTATAGGAATTAAATTCCAATTTTATTAAGACAATACAATAAACCAAATGAGACCAAAAATGACATTAAAAAATCTTAAATCTATACAGAAATATTTATTTATTTAATCAACCAACGCCCTTTTGGACAACATGTTGATAGAATTCAATGAATAGAGCTCTAGTATTCCAAATAAAAACTTGACCTTATATTTAAAACAAAACTAAAAAACAAAACTTAAAATTAAAATCCTAACGCACAACCTTTTATACATAGTAAACAAGAAATTAAAATATATGGAGTTTGAAATTGTCAGTGAGTTAAGAACACCAAATTTTCACGTTCGTGGATTTGACGTGAATAGTGGAAGTGGAATTGAAGTGGATATGGAACATGGGTGTTTATTGTCTATTTATACCCTTCACCACTACTGTGGTTCAGGGTATAAGTTTGTGCATTTGTATGTAACGCCAAGAAGGAAAAGTCTGGGACCCATCGTTTAGTATACCGATCGTCTTAGAATTAAATTCTGAGTCGATTTAGCGATGTCCGTCTGTCTGTATGTGTAATTTTTTGAGCAAAGTACAGCTCGCAGTTTAAGTCCGATCGTCCTCAAATTTGGCACAGAGTTTTACATTGGCTCAAAGACAATCGCTATTGATTTTGGAAAAAGTCGGTTCAGATTTAGATATAGCTGTCATATATATGTATCACCGATCTGGTCATAATTGACGTATTTATCAACGTATTTTCTCAAAATTTCGACCAGCCTAATATTTTGGGGCTTTCGTAAGATGTGCAAAATATCAGCCAAATTGGTTCAGATTTCGATATAGCTCCCATATATATCTTTCGTCCGATTTGAACTTATATGGCCTCAAAAGCCAGAGTTTTGTCCTGATTCGCTTCAAATTTTGCACAAGGGGTATATTTAATTAACAATACTAAATTGTGCTAAATTTGGTTGAAATCGGTTCAGATTTAGATATAGCTCCCATATATTCCTTTCGTCCGATTTCAGAGTTTTGCATTGATTTGCTTAAAATTTTGCACAAGGAGTACGTTAAAATCAGTTCAGATTTAGATATAGCTCCCATATATATCTTTCGCCCGATTTAGACTCATATGACCTCAAAAGCAAGAGGTTTGCCATGATTTGCTTCAAATTTTGCACAAGGAGTACGTATGAGTAGTATCGTTAAGCGTGCTAATTTTGCTTGAATAGCTCCCATATATATCTTTCGGCCGATTTACACCCATATGACCACGGAGGCCAAAATTATTCTCCCATTTATGTTTTTCTGCTGAGATAGCAGGATTATTATTCTAACTATGCATGTTAAATTTGGTCAAAGCGGTTTATATTTAGATATAGCTCCCATACATATGTACGCCAGAGTAGGGAAAATATGGTAGAATGTTTCATATTTTAGACCCATTTTCAATGGGAGTTTCCTCCAATTGACGCGATAGCTTCCACAGAGAATACATTTAATATGCTATTTAGGTGTGCCATCTTGATCTAATATGGCCAAAATACCCACATTTTACACAAAATTCTGTGACGATTTCCCCATATCGTAGTCATATTCTACACACTGTAATGCCAAACTTTCCACAGAATGGTCGAATTTTAAATAAAGCTCCGACTTGTGGAAATATCGCCCGAATTGGCACAAATAATATATCACAACCCACAATTGACACATATCTTGGCGAGATTTAACCAATATCCTTGTAAAATCGCCACTGCTGAGTAGCCAAAATTGTAAATATTACTCAAATTGTCCTATATCTCGAATACATATGTATCGCCCGATAAATCATAAATGCTATTTTGTACAATTGCATCAAAATTGCTCTAGCTTTATATTTCCCATCTTTTTTACTAGCATTGTGTTTCATCCCAGGGTATTAACCGATTTCATTTTTAATTCTAGCGATTTTGTAGAAGTACAAAAAATTGTCTCCAAATCTTTTCAGATATAAATCAGATATGGTAACACAAATTTTGGTCTACATAACGGTGAAGGGTATAATATAGTCGGCCCCGCCCGACTTTAGACTTTACTTACTTGTTTATTTATGGTATTGTCTTAATAACATTGAAATTGAATTATTTTTTTTTTTTTGCCAAAATTGAACTGTCATTGATTTATCGCTTTTCGCGGCCTACATGCATTTTTTTCTCCATATAATTTTATTAATTTAATTTTATTTTACATTTGCCTTCTTCCCCACATTTCGTAATAGGATGTGTATCACAACCATAAAATGAGACCTCTCCAATGTGAATATTGCTACAAGGTATTTCTTAATAAAAACAATTATCAATCACATATTCGTTATCATATGCCTGAAGAGAAAGTCCCAGTGTTTATATGCTCCGAATGTGGTCTTATATCAAATGATGAGAATATAATAGAGGTGAGGAGAAATTCGAAATTATATAAAATATTGATCATGTATTAATGTGATAATTTATCTAAAATAGAACCACCTCATATCAGATGACTGTGACGGTAGTGTCGTTCCAAAAGTTATTTCATTGGCATTTGCCTGTGAATGTTGTTCTCTGGATTTCTTTTCTGCAAAACATTTACAAAATCATCGACTATCACCCAATCACAATGAAAATATATTCTATTGTCCAATATGTCTGAAAGACTATAAAACCTTAAAGCATATGCGTAATCACTTGTCCAGCCATAAAGAGTATGATGAATGGCTTAAAACCTTTCCAATTGATCGAATGTATATGTGTGATGTTGGTACCTGTACCGAAGCTTATCCATTGTGGACGTCGTTGTATTACCACAAGAAACGCCATAAAACCAATAAGACTTTGACGAGTCCATTAATTTGTCAATTTTGTAAAAAAGTTTGTCCAACTAAAATGTCATTGGCCATACATGTGGCAAGGTCCCATAATAATAGTAAGTATTATGGTTTGAAAATATCTCAAAATTTTTCTTTATTAAAATCTATTTCTATTAACCAGGTAATGTAAAGTGCCAATATTGTAAGAAATCTTACAAAACTCTCGTAGATTTAAAAATGCACATCGATTACATGCATATCACTGCTAAGTGTTCAGAATGCCAAAAGGTTTTTAAGAATCAACGTAATCTATTTTCCCACGAGCAATTGGTACATAAAAAAGAAAAGCGTTACTATTGCAGTCATTGTGATAAAGGTTATTATCACAAAAGTGAACTGAAAGCTCATGAAAGAAATGTAAATATAAAATATATTTAAGATCAAAGTGCAATAATTCGTTTAATATTCATGCATTTGTTGCTTTCTTTTCTTAGGCTCATCCGGATACTGTATATAAATGTCAACTTTGCAAGTTTCAAACTACATATCCCAATTCATTGGATATCCATCGAATGACTAAACATGAGAAAAAATTCCCTTTTAAATGTTTACATTGTTCCAAAGGTTTCGCACGAAAACAATTGATGGTGGTGCATATGAAAAGACATGAAGAAGACAACGAGTAAGTCAATGATAATCGTAGGTGTAGTAGTAACAATTAGATAGGAAATGATTTGGAAATCTTTATGAGAATAATTACCGAATTTTTTACACTTATCGAAAAAATTCTATTAAGAAACAAACCTTTGTTGTCTAGAGTGTGGTCGGACTGTGCACTATGGCTGAAATCGCGATTTTAGCGGCAAAAAGTTAAATTTTCAACTTTAAATTTTTAATATTTTCTAGATGGGGCTTACTAACAAACATATTGATAGTAAAAAATAAAAAAAAAAAAAAACAAGTATGGTAAGTCTAAAGTCGGGCGGGGCCGACTATATTATACCCTTCACCACTTTGTAAGTCCACATTTTCGATACCATATCAAATCCGTGTTGGATGCTATATGAATCCATACACATATATTCTGTATATCTGAGCAGATCTGTACAGAGTTCTGCAATACTTATAGATTTTACATTTAAGCCGGCTAATGCACTGAGGTGGAACAAAATGTTAGTAAAAAAATAGGGGAAACATTTAAATATGAACCAATTTTGAGGCAACTTCGCAAAAGTGTATTTATGATTTATCGGTCGATAGATGTGTAAAAAATTTGAGTCATTTTGATAAGTTTTCGACTTAGCAGTGGCGATTTGATAAGGAAAATGTAGGTATTTCGGCCAGTTTTCCCTAAATAGGAAAAACATATATATGGAATCTTTAGCGAAATCTGACCCGATTGCAATCAAATTTCACATGCATAGTTACAATGTTGAATCTACTCCCTGCGCAAAATTTCACGTAAATCCGATAACAACTTTGACCTCTGTGGTCATATGACGGAAAAACGGGCGAAAGATATATATGGGAGCTATATCAAAATCTGAACCGATTTTAACCAAAATAAACACGCATATGCAGAACCTTAATTCTACTGCCTGTGCAAAGTTTCAAGTTCAATTATACTCCCTCTACAAAATTTCACGTAAATCAGAGTAGCACTTTTGCCTCTGTGGGCATATTAGACCAAATCGGTCGAGATATATATGGGAGCTATATCTAAATCTGAACCGATTTCAACTAAATTTGGCACAATTAACGATACCATTAAACGTACTCGTGGTGCAAAATTTGAAGCAAATCAGGGCAAAACTCTGGCTTTTGAAGCCATATAAGTAAAAATCGGACGAAAGATATATAGGGGAGCCATATCTAAATCTAAACCGATTTCAACTAAATTTGGCACAATTAACGATACCATTAAACGTACTCGTTGTGCAAAATTTGAAGCAAATCAGGGCAAAACTCTCGCTTTTGGGGCCATATAAGTCCAAATCGGACGAAAGATATATATGGGAGCTATATATAAATCTGAACCGCTTTAGCTGATATTTGACAGTTTTTTCGAGACTGACAAAACATTCAGATGTACAAAATTTGAAGAACGTCAGTTCATAAATACGTGAATTATGATCAAATCGGTGATAACTATATATGGCAGCTATATCTAAATCTGAACCGATTTTTTCCAAAATCAATAGCGATTGTCTTCTACCCAAGAAAGACGTTATGTCAAATTTGAGGACGATCGGACTTAAACTGCGACCTGTACTTTGTGCACAAAATTAAATATACAGACAGACGGTCAGACAGACAGTCGGACGGACGGACAGTCGGACATCGCTAAATCGACTCAGAATTTAATTCTAAGCCGATCGGTATACTAAAAGATGGGTCTATGACCACTATTTCTTGGCGTTACATACAAATGCACAAACTTATTATACCCTGTACCACAGTAGTGGTGAAGGGTATAAAAATGTTATTGTTGGCAACCCAGTTTATGCACAAACAGCCGTGAATAGTGACAAAACCAAGTGAAAACCAGCGCAATTTTCTTAAAATTAAAAACTGTTTTTTAGATAAATATATAAAAAAAAATATGTAAGTATGAGTTCTAACACTCAGGGAAAGTAGTTTAACTATATACCTTCAAATGATTCGTGTCAAAATTTGACGTCTGTAAGTCAATTAGTTTGTGAGATATAGCTTCTTTTGTGAAGCAACTTTTGTGAAAAAAATGGAAAAAAAAGGAATTTCGTGTTTTGATAAAATGCTCTTTTCTGAAGGGAAAAAATATGGCGGAAGCAAAAACTTGGCTAGATAATGAGTTTCCCGACTCTGCCCCAGGGAAATCAACAATAATTGATTGGTTTGCAAAATTCAAGCGTGGTGAAATGAGCACGAAGGACGGTGAATGCAGTAGACGCCCGAAAGAGGTGGTTACCGACGAAAACATCAAAAAAATCCACAAAATGATTTTGAATGACCGTAAAATGAAGTTGATCGAGATAACAGAGGCCTTAAAGATATCAAAGGAACGTGTTGGTCATATCATTCATCAATATTTGGATATGCAGAAGCTCTGTGCAAAATGGGTGCCGCGCGAGCTCACATTTGACCAAAAACAACAACGTGTTGATGATTCTGAGCGGCGTTTGCTACTGTTAACTCGTAATACACCCGAGTTTTTCCGTCGATATGTGACAATGGATGAAACATGGCCCCATCACTACACTCCTGAGTCCAATCGACAGTCGGCTGAGTGGACAGCGACCGGTGAACCGTCTCCGAAGCGTGGAAAGACTCAAAAGTCCGCTGGCAAAGTAATGGCCTCTGTTTTTTGGGATGCGCATGGAATAATTTTTATCGATTATCTTGAGAACGGAAAAACCATCAACAGTGACTATTATATGGCGTTATTGGAGCGTTTGAAGGTCGAAATCGCGGCACAACGGCCCCATATGAAGAAGAAAAAAGTGTTGCTCCACCAAGACAACGCACCGTGTCACAAGTCACTGAGAACGATGGCAAAACTCCATTGAATTGGGCTTCGAATTGCTTCCCCACCCACCGTATTCTTCAGATCTGGCCCCAAGCGACTTTTTCTTGTTCTCAGACCTCAAAAGGATGCTCGCAGGGAAAAAATTTGGGTGCAATGAAGAGGTGATCGCCGAAACTGAGGCCTATTTTGAGGCAAAACCAAAGGAGTACTACCAAAATGGTATCAAAAAATTGGAAGGTCGTTATAATCGTTGTATCGCTCTGGAAGGGAACTATGTTGAATAATAAAAACGAATTTTGATAAAAAATAAGTTCTTCTTTGTTAGACCGGGGACTTATCAGCCAACCTGTTATAATTTGCTAAATGTTTGTATTTCGTAGTTATTTTGATGTTTTTTTGAGTGTACTTTTTTGTGAAATTTTGAAGAGTTTTATCGTTTTTCGTGGAGTAAAACTCAAAATGTTTTGAAGTGTCATGGGAACATGTGATTGTTTGTGGAAATCTCCAGTTTTATGTCAGGGCAAAACTGTCTGAATTTGACTGCTAATGAATGAATGAGAGATTTTTTTCAGAAACCCTCAGGTTTAAAAAATTTTGAAATCTTTAAGTTTTTGTTGGCAAATAAGAGAAATGATTCGAATTATATTATAGAAATTACATATTGAAGTCTGACTGTTTAAAGATATGAGTAATTGGTTTCAGGCGTAGTCTTGGCAGAAAAAAAAACTGAAAATTAGAAGAAAAAGTTTTGGGTCTTCATGTCAAAAAACCGGAATCAAATGGCAGTGGAAACGGTGAGGAAAACCATTTCTCGCACGAAAGAGAGAAGAGCATTTTCCGACAAGGACGTTTCAGCATCTTTTACTGGTATTAGTATTGGTTTTTAAAACATTTAGTTACAGTCCATATTAATTGCTTTCTCCTCGGAATTTGAAAATGGTACTGAAAAGTCTCGATGTCATTGCATTAAAAATAGTGAAATATTTTTCACAAAATATGAATGGTCTGCCACAATATACAAAATATTAGTATATTTATCTCAAAGAAACAAGGTTTCAGTAGTAACTGTAGATTTTCTTGCAGAAAATTAATCTGAGGCCCGAAACAAGTGTTGAAAAAAAGATCGAGCAGGTACCGCTCGTAAGGATTCAGAGTGCACCATATACTTCACATGCACCTCTGAGCTATGGATAGCTCTGGCTCATGTATTTCTTGTTTACAAGAACCTACACATACCATAATTTAAAAAAATAGTTACTCGGAAAGTCACTAAACGTTGTAAATGGTTTGGATTACAAAAAATTTTTTTTTTATTTTCATTATGTAATTTGACGGCACAAAGTGGCCAATTTATATAAATTTTTTTTCTCAAAATGCATGTTTTTTTATATATGTATATATATTTTTTAATTTTACCATTTTAATCATACATTGCAGTTTTATTATTTAATATTTTTCATTTTCAGATTTATTTGCAATGAATATTCCAACAATGGTTGCTATGCTTCATTTACTACATATTTCCTTCTGAAGAAACATATTGACAATGATCATCCAACAACATCACAAGGCATTTCCTCGTCGTCGACAGCTACAAAAGGGAAACAAGAAGACTGCATACGAAAAAATGTCCTTGTATTTAATGACGAAACTGGTGAAGTAGAGTATATAGTCGGTGGTGAAACAGATTTTGACGACATGATTAGCGGAGAAGAATATGAAATACATAATGAGATCCATGACGACCAAGATGAGCTTGTAGATGAATTAATAGGAGATATCGATGAAATTGATGTTGACTATAAAGCATCGTAAATAATTCGTGTGTAGGTATTAATGTTATCTTTTGAATTTTTTACTATTTCGAGAATATATAAAGTGAATTTTTTGTAGTAATATGGTTTTAATATGGATGGAGGGTACAACTGTAAGATCTAAGAAGGGGGGTGTTATGGCCTCTTTATTACAAGAATACTTAATAAAATATTGAATTCACTGAATTCCATTGCAATATATTTGAAAATCGTCGTAAATCCATCGTAAAATCTAACTATTGATCCTTTTGAGTAGAGCGAAATAACTGTAGGATGAGTTTACAATCTGAAAACAAAACAACAAAAAAATTAAAAAGTTAATATAAATTGTAGAATGTTGGCCTTGTTTATTTTTCGCTAAATAATTAAGAGTATACAGTCAAATCGACTAATTTTTTTTTAATTTTGATCAAAATCGACTTTTTATAATGACCAAATTCGAGTAATCGAATTTTAATAAAAGGAGAATGTGCTGTATCTTTTTATACCCTGCGCCACACTGTGGAACAGGGTATTATAAGTTAGTGCATATGTTTGCAACACCCCGAAGGAGACGACATAGACACATGGTGTCTTTGGCAAAAATGCTGAGGGGGCTCCTGAGTCGATATAGCCATGTCCGTCTGTCCGTGAACAAATTTTTGTAATCAAAGTCTAGGTCGCAGTTTTCGAGTCCAATCGACTTCAAATTTGGCACAAGTATGTGTTTTGGCTCAGAATAGAACCCTATTGATTTTGGAAGAAATCGGTTCAGATTTAGATATAGCTCCCATATATATTTCGCCCAATATGGACTTATATGGCCCCAAAAACCAGAGTTTTACCCTAATTTGCTTAAAATTTTGCACAATGAGAACAATTAGTACTATAGTCAAGTGTGCCAAATTTTATTGAAATCGGTTCAGATTTAGGTATAGCTCCCATATATATCTTTCACCCTATATGGACTAATACGGTCCCAGAAGCCAGAGTTTTACCCCAATTTGGTTGAAATTTTGCACTAGGAGTACAATTAGTAGTGTAGTCAAGTGTGTCCAATTTTATTGAAATCGGTTCAGATTTAGATATAGCTCCCATATATAGCTTCGCCCGATTTACACTCATATGACCACAGAGGCCAATTTTTTGCTCCGATTTAGTTGAAATTTTGCAAAGGGAGTAGAATTAGCATTGTAACTATGCGTGCCAAATTTGGTTGAAATGGATTCAGATTTAGATATATCTCCCATATATAGCTTAGCCCGATTTACACTCATTTGACCAAAGAGGCCAATTTTTAACTCCGATTTAGTTGAAATTTTGCACAGGTGTAGAATTAGCATTGTAGCTATGCGTGCCAAATTTGGTTGAAATCGGTTCAGATTTAGATATAGCTTCCATATATATGTTTTTCTGATTTCGACAAAAATGGTAAAAATACCAACATTTTCCTTGTAAAATCGCCACTGCTTAGTCGAAAAGTTGTAAAAATGACTCTAATTTTCCTAAACTTTAAATACATATATATCGAGCGATAAATCATAAATAAACTTTTGCGAAGTTTCCTTAAAATTGCTTCAGATTTAAATGTTTCCCATATTTTTTTACTAACATTGTGTTCCACCCTAGTACATTAGCCGACTTAAATTTTGAGTCTATAGATTTTGTAGAAGTCTATCAAATTCTGTCCAGATCGAGTGATATTTAAATGTACGTATTTGGAATAAACCTTTATATATAGCCCCCAACACATTTGACGGATGTGATATGTTATGGAAAATTTAGATCTACAAAGTGGTGCAGGGTATAATATAGTCGGCCCCGCCCGACTTTAGACTTTCCTTACTTGTTTAATGTTAAAAATTCACAAAGAAAATTATCGAAAAGTATAAGTCAACTTTTTGGTTATTTTTAGATCTGTTCTAAAATGGGCTTTCAAGGTCTCTCAATATGCAAATAAAAAGACTTTATTTCATATTTACATCTGACGTTTCGTTGGTGATTTCCAACTTCTTCTGTGATGAATTTTTTATTGAAATCTGGCAACCATATTGTAAACAGAAAAAATATAACATACAATTACTTCTATGTAGCGTATCATTTTTTAATATTCATCTTTTATAGAAATAAAATTTTGACAAAATTTTCTATAGAAATAAAATTTTGACAAAATTTTCTGTAGAAATAAAATTTTGACAAAATTTTCTATGGAAATAAACTTTTGACAAAATGTTCTTATAGCAATAATATTTTGACAAAATTTTCTATAGCAATAAATTTTTGACAAATTTTTCTATAGAAATAAAATTTTGACAAATTTTTCTATAGAAATAAAATTTTAACAAAATTTTCTATAGAAATAAAATTTTGGCAAAATTTTCTATAGAAATAAAATTTTGACAAAATTTTCTGTAGAATACAATTTTGACAAAATTTTCTTCTAGCAATAAAATTTTAACAAAATTTTCTATAGAAATAAAATCGTCTATAGAAATAAAAATTTGACAAAATTTTCTATAGGTATACAATTTTGACAAAATTTTCTATAGAAATAACATTTTGACAAAATTTTCTATAGAAATAAAATCTTCTATAGAAATAAAATTTTGACAAAATCTTCTATAGAAAAAAAGTTTTGATAACATTTTCTATAGAAATAAAATTTTGACAACATTTTCTATAGAAATAAAATTTTGACAAAATTTTCTATAGAAATAAAATTTTGACAAAATTTTCTATAGAAATAAAATTTTGACAAAATTTTCTATAGAAATAAAATATTGACAAAATTTTCTATAGAAACAAAATGTTGACAAAATTTTCTATAGAAATAAAATTTTGACAAAATTTTCTATAGAAATAAAGTTTTGACAAAATTTTCTATAGAAATAAAATTTTGACAAAATTTTCTATAGCAATACAAAATTTTGACAAAGTTTTCTATAGAAATAAAATTTTGACAAAATTTTCTATAGAAATAAAATTTTGACAAAATTTTCTATAGAAATAACATTTTGAGAAAATTTTCTATAGAAATAAAATTTTGACAAAATTTTCTATAGAAACAAAATGTTGACAAAATTTTCTATAGAAATAAAATTTTGACAAAATTTTCTATAGAAATAAAATTTTGACAAAATTTTCTATAGCAATAAAATTTTGACACAATTTTCTATAGAAATAACATTTTGACAAAATCTTCTATAGAAATAACATTTTGACAAAATTTTCTATAAAAATAAAATTTTGACAAAAATTTCTATAGCAATACAAAATTTTGACAAAGTTGTCTAAAGAAATAAAATTTTGACAAAATTTTTTATAGGAATAAAATTTTGACAAAATTTTCTATAGAAATAACATTTTGAGAAAATTTTCTATAGAAATAAAATTTTAAGTTTCCTCTAGCAATAAAATTTTGACAAAATTTTCTATAGAAATAAAATTTTGACAAATTCTTCTATAGAAATAAAATTTTAACAAAATTTTCTATAGAAATAAAATTTTGACAAAATTTTCTATAGAAATAAAATTTTGACAAAATTTTCTATAGAAATAAAATTTTGACAAAATTTTCTTTAGTAATAAAATTTTGAAAAAAGTTTCTTCTAGCAAATAAAATTTTGACAAAATTTTCTATAGAAACAAAATTTTGACAAAATCTTCTATAGAAATAAAATTTTAACAAAAGTTTCTATAGAAATAAAATTTTGACAAAATTTTCTATAGAAATAAAATGTTGACAAAATGTTTTATAGAAATAAAATTTTGACAAAAATTTCTATAGAAATAAACTTTTGACAAAATTTTCTATAGAAATAAATTTTTGACAAAATTTTCTATAGCAATACAAAATGTTGACAAAGTTTTCTGTAGAAATAAAATTTTGACAAAATTTTCTATAGAAATAAAATTTTGACAAAATTTTCTATAGAAATAACATTTTGAGAAAATTTTCTATAGAAATAAAATTTTGACAAAATCTTCTACAGAAATAAAATTTTGACAAAATTTTCTTATAGTAACAAAATTTTGACAAAATATTCTATAGAAATAAAATTTTGACAAAAGTTTCCATAAAAATAAAATTTTGACAAAATTTGCTATGGAAATAAAATTTTAACAAATGTTTCTATAGAAATAGAATTTTGACAAAATTTTCTCTAGAAATAAAATTTTGACAAAAACTTTTATAGAAATAAAATTTTGACAAAAATTTCTATAGAAATAAAATTTTGACAAAATTTTCTATAGAAAAAAAATTTGACAAAATTTTCTATGGAAATAAAATTTTGACTAAATTTTCTTATAGCAATAAAATTTTGACAAAATTTTCTATAGAAATAAACTTTTGACAAAATTTTCTATAGAAATAAAATTTTGACAAAATTTTCTATAGAAATAAAATTTTGACAAAATTTTCTATGGAAATAAAATTTTGACAAAATTTTCTATGGAAATAAAATTTTGACAAAATTTTCTATGGGAATAAAATTTTGACAAAATTTTCTTATAGCAATAAAATTTTGACAAAATTTTCTATAGAAATAAAATGTTGACAAAATAAAATAAAATGTTGACAAAATGAAATAAAATTTTCTATAGAAATAAAATTTTGACAAAATTTTCTAAAATTAAAAATTTTGCTAGAAATAAAATTTTGACAAAATTTTCTATAGAAATAAAATTTTGACAAAATTTTCTATAGAAATAAAATTTTGACAAAATTTTCTATAGAAATAAAATTTGACAAAATTTTCTATAGCAATAAAATTTTGACAAAATTTTCTATACAAATAAAATTTTGACATAATTTTCTATAGAAATAAAATTTTTACATAATTTTTTATAAAAATAAAATTTTTACAAAATTTTCTATAGAAATAAAATTTAGACAAAAAGAAAATATGAGCATTTGAATCAATGGGAAATTTGTAACAATTGAAAATTATTGACCCAAATGTTTTTTTTTAATTATTTAAATCATTGTCTTTATTTTAGAATCTACTTACCGATGTAAATGCAGCCAGGTTGAAAGTATATGTTGGATTAATAGATCTTATACGAATCGGTATATCAAATCGAGTCATCATGAGCAGAGTTAGTTTACGATTCAATCTATTCCAATCAACCCAATTGGAACAATACAAATGATATGGAATATCTTGGCTCTTCGAAGTAACCTCACTGGGAAAATAGCAAAGAATATAAATTTGCGACAACATACACAACTGATAGATTAAAAATTTCATGAAATTTGCATAATCCCCAGGATCTGAGAGCTATTCCAATAAGCAAAAAAAGAAATGGTAAAATTAAAGACAGATTCTATACGAATGCAATATAACTCTTACAAAGGACATCGCATAGAAATTGGCAACCAATACCAATACAGAACAGGCAATTTGTATGGATACAGGAAAGCTTAGAAGATTCTCAGCAATTCTTGTAATATGCAAAATATCCGCATAGTATTTCACACAATCTTTCAGTTGCCATGTAATTTTCGTTTCATCGCTGCCATGATCTAAACCCAAATGCTCCAAACGATCGCCTAGAATTTCCAGCTGTCCCTTAATGTATATCATAAAGGATGCCGATATGGAATCGAAAGCAATATTCATAAAACAACAAATCGATACAGCAATATATTGATACAAATACATAAGACGATAGCGGAGTCTGGTGTCAATATTAATGGGATTATATAGCGATAAAGGTAATTCGGAATTATCGAATATGTATTGAGTTAACATAACGACATTTAGGGCACACAACGATATTACCAAATAGAAATTTCGCACCGATCTACATAGACGATGAGTTCGACGAAATATTTTTACTTCTCTCTCATTGGCGGGGCGAAATTTTACTCCATGTATTGTCTCCACTAATTCAGCATATAGATGATTTTTCAATTTAATTGTAGAGAATTTAGCAAATACCGCCAAAGAAGTGGCAAATATGAAAAACACTTTAATCACTTCATTCAAATCGGTGATATTTCCTATGAATTGTATTAAACAGCTGGCATCGAAGGATAATACCCAAAAAATTAATATAAAATAAAAATAGAATTTATGTAAAAGGCGAAACTCTTCGGAGCAGTCATCGGGTAATTTCCATAAGGCCAATAGACGAAAAACCCAAGATTGTTTCTTATAGAATGTATCCAATAGTTCACGATGCTCGCGAGAATTCATATTTCGGTTTTACTTTTATTTTTGTTCAAATAAAATACGAAACCATCGATATTTATAACAAAAATTTATGGTAAGCAAAATTGCTGTATTAGGGTGACCATGTTTAAAAACGTTTTCCATTGAATCAAATCTCATATAAGGAAAAAATTTGAAAATTTTGGGAATCTAGTTGTGACATCATGGCACCACAAGCTCTCGTAGACAGATAATGAATTATGATACCACATTCACTATGCCGGTATGGATTTTTCATTTTATTCATCTCTGCTGTACATGATTCTTAGTAACCCAGCAAAAAAAATTAGGAAGTTCTTCCAGAGGAACAACTTTAAAAGCACTTCCAGAAGATGTACTCCCAATGATGTTCTTTATTTTGACTACACAGGAAGTTCTTTTAATTCAATTATTTATAACTTGCTTTTTTCATATTTTTAATGGGTAATGTTAACTTTTTTTTTGTTTCAAATAGGTTAAAAACAGAGTAAGAATTCTTAAAATGGTACAAATTATTTAAATTTTTTCGAAAAAAAATGCTAAATCCAATCTGAAAAAATTGTGAATTTTTGAAAATATATGAGATCAAACGTTTCAGACAAGCGTTAGAATCCATTAAAAATTATAAAAAAAAAATTATAAAAATTATTTATTTGACAAATATCACAGAATTTTTTAATTTACATCCAAAACATTGAAATCGGATCACACCTAAAAAGTGATGCAAATTCACTGAAACGGCTGTTGAAATGGAGAACTTCCGTCCTATGACAATCCCATGTTAAATTGATCGCTTCTGCGTCAATTTTGCACCACTTCCGGATCCAAAAAGAACATTTTCATTACTTTTTTGGCGACGCTTTTTTGCTGGGAAATTGCTCTAGAAACGAAATAGGCAATAGATGCAACGTGGGCAAAATGCGCCTGAGGGGAAATCATACCCCACCCCAGGGCTGCCATTTTGGTCCGATGATCGGAGCAAATGGAATTTTGGTTGGTTTTGGTCCATTTTCGTCAAACC
Organism: Haematobia irritans; assembly: GCF_050003625.1. Classification (NCBI taxonomy): domain Eukaryota; kingdom Metazoa; phylum Arthropoda; class Insecta; order Diptera; family Muscidae; genus Haematobia; species Haematobia irritans. The sequence goes on along the minus strand of NC_134401.1, from coordinate 140,419,374 downwards.
GATAACTTTTTCGAAATTTTCTATAGAAACAAAATTTTAACAAAATGACATGTAGAAATAAAATTTTGACAAAATTTTCTATAGAAATAAATAAACAAAATTTTCAATAGAAATAAAATTTTGCCAAAATTTTGTACAGAAATAAACTTTAAAAAATAATTTTTTATACGAGGGCGGTTCGGAAACTTCTTAGCCTATCAATAAAAAAGAATAGTTAGTTTTTCCAAAAATATTTTTATTTTTTCAATATAATCGCCTGAAACTTCAATACACTTAGTCCAACGCTTTTCTAGCAATTCTATCCCTTGATTAAAATAGTTTTCCTCAAGGTCTTCAAAATAGTTTTTTTAGATTTGGGAACAAGTAAAAGTCACTGGGAGCTAAATCAGGAGAATAAGGTGGGTGGTAAAGCAACTCGTACTTTAATTCGTTGATTTTAGCCATTGTTAAAACACTCTTGTGCGCTGGTGCGTTGTCTTGATGAAAAAATATTTTTTTGTGTTGTAAGCCAGGATGTTTTTCTCTAATATGTACATTTAATTGATCCAAAAGGTTGCTATAGTACTCTGAATTTATGGTTTTACCCTTTTGCAGATAGTCAATCAATAAAATACCTTTGAAGTCCCAAAAAATCGTTGCCATAACCTTACCAGCCGTTTGAATTATTTTTGCCTTCTTTGGGGCACTTCCTCTAGCTTCAGTTCATTGTTTGCATTGCTCTTTTGTCTCTAGTGGTGGATCCATGTCTCATCAACAGTTATGAAACGACGCTTAAAACCCATTTTATTTCGCTTAAAACGATCCAAACAAGCTTGAGAAATGTTCATTCTTATGCGTTTTTGATCGACTGTTAACAAATTCGGCACCCATCTTGCAGAAAGCTTTTTCATCTGTAGTAAGTTCTTCATGCAAAATTAAATGGACTCGATCATTTGAGATGCCCATGATATTAGCAATTTCACGCACTTTTATTCGTCGATCATTTAATACCATATCATGCACTTTGCCTACAATTTCTGTTGTTGTTGCTGTTTTTGAACGTCCACTCGTGGTTCATCTTCAATGCTTATACGAACACGTTTAAATTCAGCAACCCAATTTTTTACTGTTGCATATGAAGGAGCACTTTCACCTAACACATTCACCATATCATTATGAATTTCTTGTTCCGATAAACCTTTTTTTATGTAAATATTTAATGACAGTACGCATTTCTAATTTTTCCATTGTAAAAAAATTGCGGATGCGTCTTTTTTGAACACCTGTTTCTATATGAAGGAGTTGCCAGATCGAAACAAAATTTAACATGTGTTCATAACAGAGATGGAAGTATCCAAAACACTTTTTTCTGTTTATACCGCGCTTTTTGTTCTAGGCTAAGAAGTTTCCGAACTGCCCTCGTAGATACGAAATTATGCAAAAATGAAAATTTTGTAAAATTTGTATATATAAATAAAATTTTGTGAAAACTTTCTGTTGAAATAAAAGTTTGACAAATTTTTTTATAAAGTAAAATTTTTGGCTAAATTTTCTATAGAAAAGAAATTTTCACAGAATTTCCTAAAAAATGAAATTTTAACAAAATTTTTCGATAGAAATTAAATTTTGACAAAATTTTCTATAGAAATAAAATTTGGACAAAAATTTCTAATGAACAAATATTTTAACAAAATTTTCTACAGAAATAAAATTTTGATAAAATTTTCTAAAGAAACAAAATTTTGGCAAAATTTTCTACAGAAATAAAATTTTGTCAAAATTTTGTATAGAAATAAAATTTTGACAACATTTTCTATAGAAGTAAAACTGTGACAAAATTTTTGTATAGAAATAAAATTATGACAAAATTTTCTATAGAAATAAAATTTTGTCAAAATTTTCTATAGAAATAAAAAAAAAACAAAATTTCTATAGAACTAATGAAATAAAAATGTTCAATAGAAATAAAAATTTGACAACATTTTCTAACAAAGTAAAGTTGTGGAAAATTTGTTAGTTTTATATTAATTTAATTTGGAAAAATTGTCCGCTTGTAAGAATTTTGGTCGAATTTCGGAAAAATTTTGGTCCAAAATAAAAATTCATTGTGGCAACGCTGCCCCACCCATATCCCTCCCACGAGCTGAAGACCTTATCTTCGGTATTCTGCATTATTTGCCTATCCCAAACCGAAATTCAATTTCTTTTTCAATTTGCAAAATATTATGCTTGAATAAAAAAATAAATTATACCAAAAAATTTGAAAATTAATCCTATAAATTTTATTACAATCCTTAATGCATTTATTAGTCTGGACTTTATTGACGTTTTATTGATACCTTTATTGATACCTTGTACAATAATACAACAAAAGCACAGTACAATAAGTTTAATAAGTTTATTTTGATTGATTCCTAATATTTAAGTTTAACAAGAACTAATTTTGACATTTTATGTTGCCGAAAACAATATTCCTCGAATATAACATAATACATTGATTCGAATTGAATTTCTTGGCAAATGGTCACCCTATAAGTGATACTAATTTGTTAATATTTTGGACTGATTATGATAATAAGCCATATTATCCATCCACAAATTGTCTATTATAAAGGATAATTTTTTCAATTTTATAATTGTAAATATTTGCAAAGGCATAGCGACTCTTAAGGAATTTTAACAGGGAGAGAGAGAGACTACTTTCTTTCCATTATATGTGTATGCGCTGGTGCATGTGTACGTGTGCGTTTAATTTCCGTTTCCGTTTAACTATTAATACGCTTCAATAAAGCAAAATAGCTGTAAGATGAATTTACAATCTGGAAAAGAGACAAGGATAACATTTAGTTTTAAAGTCATTAACATAATATTGAAAATATGAATTAAAAATGTTACAAAATGTTTATATCGATTATTATTATTTTTTTTTGGATTTTGACTTACCGACGTGAATGCCATCAAATTAAAGGAATAACATTTATTTACTGATTTAATTCGTATGGGTTCCCCAAAACGTATCATCGTTAGTAATACCAATTTGCGATTCGTTTTGTTCCAATTATACCAATGGGCATTATATAAATCAAAAGATATATCAGAACTCTTCATTGAAACCTCACTGGCGAAATAGCATAAAATGAAAATTTGCATTAACATGCATGTCTGATATAAAATTAATTTGACGAATGCAGCAAAATCTTCGATACCTGAAAGCTGGAATGAAATATATTTGTAGACATTTTCCTAAGACATGATATTTTTATAGAAAATTTCATGGAAGTGGAATTTTTATAAAATACCTCGTAAGAAATGGAATTTTTATAGAAAATTTCATTGAAATAGAATTTTAATACGAAAGATAGAATTTTAAAAGAAAATTTCATAAGAATTCGAATTTTAATAGAAGATTTTCCAAAAAAAAAAAAACAATTAATAGAAATTTTCTTATGGAATGTTAAAAGAAAATTTCCTAAGAAATGAAATTTTAATAGAAAATTTCTTAAGAAATGGATTTTTAGTAGAAAGTTTTCTATGCAATAGAATTTTTATAGGAAATTTCCTAAGAAATGCACTTTTAATAGATAGTTTTCTATGTAAAGGAATTTTTATAGAAAATTTTCTCTGCAATAGAATTTTTATAGAAAATTTCCTAAGAAATGGAATTTTCATAGAAAATTGCATTGAAATTTCCTAAAAAATTGATTTTTATGGAACATTTCCTTAGAAATTGAATTTTTATAGGACAATTTCAAAGAAATGGAATTTTAATAGAAAAATTCCTAAATGGAACGTTTGTACAGAATTTTCCATGAAATGGAATTTTTATAGAATATTTCATTGCAAAAATTTTTTGAAGGAGTTTCATTGCAACAGAATTTTTAAAGGAATTTTCCCAAGAAATGGATTTTTTATAGAAAATTTCCTAAAAAATGGAATTTTTATAGAAAATTTCTTTGAAATGACATTTTTATAGGAAATTCCATAAGAAATGGATGTTTAATGAAAACTCGCTAAAAAATGGAATTTTATAGAAAATTTCCTAAAAATTAAATTTTTATACAAAACTTCCTAAAAAAATTGATTTTTTATAGAAAATTTCATTGAAATGGAATTTTTATAGAAAATTTCCCAAAGAATGGAATTTTTATAGAAAATTTCATTAAATTAAAATTTTATGTAGGAAATTCCGTAAGAAATTGCACTTTTATAGAAAATTTTCTAAGAAATGGAATTTTTTGTAGAAAATTTCCTAAGAAATGGAATTTTTATAGGAAAATTTCTAAAAAAGGTATTTTAATAAAAAAATTACTAACAAAAGGAACTTTTATACAACATTTCCTATGAAATTGAATATCTATAGAAACTTTCATCGCAATATAATTTTTATAGAAAATTCCCCAAGAAATGGATTTTTATAAAAAATTTCCTAAGTAATGGAATTTTTATAGGAAATTTCATTGAAATGGAATTTTTATTGAAAATTTAATCGAAATGTAGTTTAAATAGAAAATTTCATTGAAATAGAATTTTTTATAGGAAATACCCTACGAAATGGATTTAATAAAAATTCACTATGAAATGGAGTTTTTATAAAAAATTTCATAAGAAATGGAATTTTTATAAATTTTTTTCTAAAAAATTTAATTTTTATCGAAAATTTCATTGAAATTGAATTTCCTAAAAATTTTTATAGAAAATTTTCTAAAACAATTAATTTTTATAGAAAATTTCGTTGAAATGGATTTTTATAGAAAATTTCATTGAAATGGAATTTCCTAAAAATGGAATTTTTATAGAAAGTTTCTTGAAATGTTTTCATTCATATAAAATTTGAAACGGAATGTTTTTAGAAACTTTCCTAAGAATTCTTGTAGAAATTTTCATTGCAATGGAATTTTTATAGAAAATTTCATAAGAAATGAAATTTTTCTAGGAAATTCCCTAAGAAATCGATTTTTAATGAAAATTCGCTAAGAAATGGATTTTTTTTTATAGAAAATTACCTAAAAAATTAAAATTTTATACAAAATTTCGTTAAAATGGAATTTTTATAGAAAATTTCATTGCATTAAAATTTTATATAGGAAATTCTGTAAGAAATTGATTTTTTATAGGAAAATTTCCAAGAAATGGAAATTGAATATTGTAGAAAATTTCATTGAAATGTTTTCATTCATAGAAAATTTGAAGTGAAATTTATGTAGAAAATTTCCTAGGTTAAAGTGGCAGCCCGATTTAGTTTCAGGCTCACTTAGACTATTCAGTCCATTGTGATAGGTTAGGTTAGGTTAAAGTGGTAGAAAATTTCCTAAAAAAATGGAAGTTTTTAATGGAAAAATTTTTAATGGAGAAAAGAAAAGAAATGGAACTTTTATACGAAAATTAAAAAAAGAAAAAAAAAACGAATTTTAAAAGAAAAATTGCTAACAAATGGAACTTTTGTAAAAAATTTCCTATGAAATGGAATTTTTATAGAAACTTTCATTGAAATGGAATTTTTATTGAAAATTTCATCGAATGGAGTTTTTATAGAAAATTCCCTATGAAATTGATTTTAAAAAATTCACTATAGAATGGATTTTTTATAAAAAATTTCAAAAGAAATGGAATTTTTATAGAAAATTTTCTAAAAAAAAGAAATTTTTATAGAAAATTTCATTGAGATGGTATTTCCTAAAAATGGAATTGTTATAGAAAGTTTCTTGAAATGTTTTCACTCATATAAAAATTGAAATGGAATGTTTGTAGAAAATTTCATAAGAATTCTTGTAGAAATTTTCATTGCAATGGATTTTTTATAGAAAATTTCCTAAGAAATGGATTTTTTAAACAATTTCCTAAAAAAATTGAATTTTTATAGAAAATTTTATTGAAATGGAATTTTTATACAAAATTTCCTAAGAAATGGAATTTTTAATGAAAATTCGCTAAGAAATGGAATTTTTTATATAAAAAAAATTAAAATTTTATACAAAATTTCGTTAAAATGGATTTTTTATAGAAAATTTCATTGAAATGTCATGTTTATAGAAAATTTCATTGAATTAAAATTTTGTATAGAAAATTGATTTTTTATAGGAACATTTCTAAGAAATGGAAATTGAATATTGTAGAAAATTTCATTGAAATGTTTTCTTTCATAGAATATTTGAAGTGGAATTTTTGTAGAAAATGTTTTAGGTTAAAGTGACAGCCCGCTTTAGTTTCAGTCTCACATAGACTATTCAGTCCATTGTGATAGGTTACACTGAAAAAAATATTGTCGTGAGGTCAACGATTTCATGTCTTTAAAATACGAATGCAAATTTTGCTTAGCACGGAATACGAAATTCTCTACCATAAAGTTTTTTTCCTTGTCCAAAAGTCAATAAACTTCTCAATGAAGTCGTATTATCCTTATAATTAAGTGATTTCACTTAAAAATGGGTATCATAACATGAAAGAAAAAATGTTTGGGCTAAGGTCAACTTGACTTTAATAATTCAGAAAAATTCTTTAAATTTAATGAAATTGTCTTTAAATTTGTTGCCTTTTTGCATCTTGACTACAAAGCAAAAAATCGTTCAAATATAGGACATATTTTTCAACACTTCATTTTAAAGACGTTTATTACTTGAAACATAGCATAATTTCTAATGGAAGTCAAGTCTTAATTTGGAAAATAAAGTTGTCGTTAACTCGTTTTTAAAAGACTTTGATAGCATATGAAGAAAAAAAGCTGAAAAAGCGAATAATTAAAATTTGCTTCCTAGAAGCAAGTACACAAAACCCAAATTTAAAAGAGAATTGTGTCTTAAAAGTATCCTTACTTGTATTCTCCGCTTTTTTGGCTCGGAATCAATACCAAAATTTTTAAAGTAAAGACAAAATCTTTGGAACCGGGCATGCTTTTTTTTCAGTGTAGTTTAGGTTAAAGTGGCAGACAATTTCCTAAGAAATGGAACTTTTATAGGAAAGTTTCTAAAAAAAAAAGATTTTTTATAAAAAAAATTGCTAACAAATGGAACTTTTATAAAAATATTTCCTATGAAATGGAATTTTTTTAGAAAATTTCATTACAATATAATTATTTTTGGGAAATTCCCCAAGAAATTATTTTTTCATAAAAAATTTCCTAAGAAATAGAATTTTTATAGAACAGAATTTTTATAGAAAATTTCATTGAAATTTCATCTAAAAAAAATCCTAAGAAATGGAATTTTATTCTAAAAAAATTAAATTTTTTATAGAAAATTTCATTGAAATTTCATCTAAAAAAAATCCTAAGAAATGGAATTTTATTCTAAAAAAATTAAATTTTTTATAGAAAATTGAAAAAGAATTTTTATAGAAAATTTCATTGAAATGTTTTCTTTCATATAAAATTTTAAATGGAATTTTTTTTAGAAATTTCCTAAGAAATGGAATTATATAAATAGAAATGGAATTTTTATAGCAAATTTCATTGTAATGGAATTTTATAAAAAAATTCATTGAAATGGGATTTTCTTAGTTAAGGAATTTTTATAAAAATTTCCTAAGAAATGGAAGTTTTGTAGAAAATTCCCTAAAAACGGGAATTTTAAAAGAAAATTTCCTTAAAAGAAATTTTGAATTTTAATGAAAATTTCCAAAGAAATTTTAATAAAAAATTTCTAATGAAATGGAATTTTTATAGAAAATTTCCTAAGAAATATAATTTTTGAAATTTTTGGAAAATTTCACTGAAAATACATTTTATAGAAAATTTCATTTGAATCGAATTTTTATAAAAAATTTCATTGTTCATTGGAATTTTCATAGCAAATTTCATTGAAATGGAATTTTCAACAATTCTCTAACTTACCAAAGACATAGAGTAAAAGTTTGCAATCAATACCATCACTGAACATGCAATCTGTATAGACATTGGCATACGCAAAAGTTCTTCCATAGTATGACTCAAATCGAAAAGTCGCTGATAATAAATGATGCAATTTTTAAGTTCTCGCATAATTTTCGCTTGAGTTAAACTTCCGTGACCGATATTTTCCAAACGGATACCTAACACGTCCAATTGACCCTTGATATTTATAAAGAACGATGCTGCCAGAGAATCGAAACATAGATTGACGAAACACACAGCAGTCAGGGAAAGCAACTGATATATAGCCATCATGAAGTATTGAATATCCGAATCCATATCGAAAGGATTATATAAGGATACATTGAATTCCCTTTCGGTATTGAAATATTGTATTAGGAATAATGAACTGATTGATGATATTGATAGTGCGGCATATATTTTCCAAACGTAAGTGCTTAGATCAATGGCCTTACGATATTCTTTCCATTCTCTTTGGTTTTGCGGCAAGAAGTCGTTGCTACGAAGCAAAGCAAATATATCTTCAAAATCCTTGGTATGCAATTTCATGCTGATATATTTCACTAGAGCAGCCGTAGAAGTTGCAAAGAATATCGATACTTTAATGACTTCAAAGACATCGCCAATATTCAAAACCAATTGGATAAGCATGCCACAATTAAAAGGTAGTGTCCAAGAAGTTAATATAATCCAAAAGTAAGTTCGATATCCAATTCGTATGGGCAGTGGGATTTTATCGCTTATGTCCCATAGAGCAAAACATTTTAGCAGTTTATATTGATGAATATAAAAATTCTTAATTAAATTTCGTTGATCAAACATTTTTACTATTCCGAGACCTTTCTCCTATGCCGAAACGATAGAAACAACATTGTTAAATATCTTGTGGTGTCATTTTTAATATCCTTTTTGGCTAGCGCAAAGATTCAATGAGCTTTAAGTTATTTTTAATTGCCTAATTATAAATTAGCATAAAAGAACTATAATGACAGCAAAGTTCTGTTGCACTATTAAAACTGTCTCTTAAAATTATGCCCGTCAAATCGCCTGCAAATAATAATGTACAAAATTATTATAATGGAATTTTCTTTAAAATTCTCAATGTAATTTTCTAAAAAAATCAAATTCAATAAAAAGTTCTATAAAAATTGCATTTCAATAAATTTGTCTATAGGTTAGGTTAGGTGGCAGCCCGATGTATCAGGCTCACTTAGACTTTTCAGTCCATTGTGATACCACATTGGTGAACTTCTCTCTTATCACTGAGTGCTGCCCGATTCCATGTTAAGCTCAATGACAAGGGACCTCCTTTTTATAGCCGAGTCCGAACGGCGTTCCACATTGCAGTGAAACCACTTAGAGAAGCTTTAAAACCCTCAGAAATGTCACCACCATTACTGAGGTGGGATAATCCACCACTGAAAAACTTTTTGGTGTTCGGTCGAAGCAGGAATCGAACCCATGACCTTGTGTATACAAGGGGGACATGCTAACCATTGCACCACGGTGGCTCCCTTTTCTATAAATATTCCAATAATGAAATTTTCTATGAAAATTCCATTTAAATGAAATCTATATACACGAGCGAAAAAGACTGTTTTTCATATGTTTGGATGTAAAAATTATATGTTTGGAACTCAAATTTTTTAACACAATAAGTGCAAGCATATAAGGTTCATAAACTAGCATAACATGTTTGGGACATATATGTTAATATGTTAGAACATATTATGTTTGGGATATAAAATGTTTATAGATATAATATGCTTAGATGCAAACATATATTAATTTAGAAATACCAATTGGCTCCTTAAAAATATATCCACACAAAGAAAATTTCATTAAATTTTTCTTCTACCAGTGTATGCCCTAAGGTGAAACATAATATATTTGAACAATACAAACAATATTTTGTTTGGACCAATCCTGAAAATATATACGCTTGAAGCAAATTATGCTTGGGGTATATGTTACAGAATCGATTTTTTTATAAAAATTCCATATCAATGGAAATTTCTATAAAAATATAAAAAATTCGAAAATTAGAAACTTTCTATGTATATTTCATAGAAATTTCCATAAAAATTCAATTTCAATGAAATTTTCTATAGAAATTCAATTTCAATAAAATTTTTTGTTGAAATTCTTTTTAAATAAAATTTTCGGTGGAAATTCCATTTCATTGAAGATTTCTATAGAAATTCCATTTCTTAGGAAAATTTTCTATAAAAATTCAATTTCTTAGGAAATTTTCTATAAAAATTTAATTTCTTCCGAAATTTACTATAAAAATTGAAAAATTTCTATAAAAATTCAATTTATTAAGAAATTTTCTATAAAAAAATGTTGGAAATTTTCTATAAAAAGATTGTGACAAATGGTTCAATTTGGCCAGAATAATTCTCGTATGTAATTTTCATAAGAAATTAGCATACAAGATCCAAAAAGAATCATATCCTCAAGCCTGATCTACACTAAAGGCTATGGAAATTCGAGTTAACCATCGATGAAACTTGTGTATAGTCAGGCTTGTGTAGACTGGTATATGGTATTTTCTTTTGTAAGGAATTTTCTATAAAAATTAAATTTTTTAAAAAATTTTCTATAAAAATTACATTTTCTATAAAAATTCAATTTCTTAGGAAATTTTCTGTAAAAATTCCAATTCAATGAAATTATATACAAATTGCATTTTTTATGAAATTTTCTCTAAAAATTCAATTTCTTAGGAAGTTTTCTACAAAAATTAAATTTCTTAAAAAATTTGTATAAAAATTGCATTTCAATGAAATTTACTTTAAAAATTCCATTTCGTAGGAAATTTTCTATAAAAATTAAATCTTCTAAAAATTTTTTCTATAAAAATTCAATTTTTAGGGAATTTTCTATAAAAAGTAATTTTTTTTTTAAAATTCAATTTCTTCGAAAATTTTCTTTAAATTTTGCATTTCGATGAAATTTTCTTTAAAAATTCCATTTCAATGAAAATTTATACAAATCGAATTTCTTAGGAAATTTTCTATAAAAATTCCATTTATTAGCAAATTTGCTGCAAAAATTCCTTTTCTTAGCAAATTTTCTGCAAAAATTCCTTTTCTTAGGAAATTTTCTATAAAAATTTGAATTCAATGAAATTTAATACAAATTGAATTTCTTATGACATTTTCTCTAAAATTTCCATTTCTTAGGAAATTTTGTATAAAAAATTCCATTTCTTAGGAAATTTTCTATAAAAATTAAATCTTCTAAAAAATTTTTCTATAATTTTAGGAAATTTTCTATAAAAATTCCATTTCTTAGCAAATTTTCTGCAAAAATTCCTTTTCTTAGGAAATTTTCTATAAAAATTCGAATTCAATGAAAATTTATACAAATTGGATTTCTTATGATATTTTCTCTAAAAATTCCATTTCTTAGGAAATTTTGTATAAAAATTAAATTTTCTATAAAAATTCAAATTCTTAAGAAACTTTCTATAAAAATTTTATTTCAATGAAATTTTCTTTAAAAATTCCATTTCAATGAAAATTCTACAAAAATTTCATTTCTTAAGAGATTTTTTATAAAAATTCAATTTCAATGAAATATTCTATAGAAATTCTTTAAAAATTTAATTTCTTAGGAAATTTTCTATAAAAATTCCATTTCTTAGCAAATTTTATTTAGCAATAATATTTAAAATTATTGCTAAATAGCAATAATATTTAAAAATTTACTAAGGAAATTTTCTATAATAATTCCAATTCAATGAAATTTTCTAAAAATTTAATTTTTTAGAAATTTTTTAGGACATTTAAAATTCAATATCTTAGTAAATTTTCTATAGAATTCCATTTCTTAGAATATTTTCTGTAAAATTGGCTTTCTTAGGACATAAAAATTCAATTTTTATGAATTTTTCTATAAAAATTCCATTTCATAGGACACTTTTCTATAAAAATTCCATGGACATCTTCTAATATATCAAAATAAGTCGGGTTTTCCTTCCTGACGCTTTAACTCCAGAACGCATGAATCGATTTCCATACATTTTTTATAGAAATTGCATATCAATGAAAATTTTATATAAAAATTCGATTTCATTGAAACTTACCATATATATATTTTTAGAAATTTCTATAAAAATTCCATTTGAATGAAAATTGTTATAGAAATTCCTTTTAAATAAAATTTTCGGTGGAAATTCCATTTCAATGAAATTTTTTGTTGAAATTCGATTTCAATGAAATTTTCTATAGAAATTTTCTATAAAAATTAAATCTTCTAAAAAATTTTTCTATAATTTTAGGAAATTTTCTATAAAAATTCCATTTCTTAGCAAATTTTCTGCAAAATTCCTTTTCTTAGGAAATTTTCTATAAAAATTCGAATTCAATGAAAATTTATACAAATTGAATTTCTTATGATATTTTCTCTAAAAATTCCATTTCTTAGGAAATTTTGTATAAAAATTAAATTTTCTATAAAAATTCAAATTCTTAAGAAACTTTCTATAACAATTTTATTTCAATGAAATTTTCTTTAAAAATTTCATTTCAATGAAAATTCTACAAAAATTTCATTTCTTAAGAGATTTTTTATAAAAATTCAATTTCAATGAAATATTCTATAGAAATTCTTTAAAAATTTAATTTCTTAGGAAATTTTCTATAAAAATTCCATTTCTTAGCAAATTTTATTTAGCAATAATATTTAAAATTATTGCTAAATAGCAATAATATTTAAAAATTTACTAAGGAAATTTTCTATAATAATTCCAATTCAATGAAATTTTCTAAAAATTTAATTTTTTAGAAATTTTTTAGGACATTTAAAATTCCATTTCTTAGAATATTTTCTGTAAAATTGGCTTTCTTAGGACATTTTCTATAAAAATTCCATTTTTATGAATTTTTCTATAAAAATTCCATTTCATAGGACACTTTTCTATAAAAATTCCATGGACATCTTCTAATATATCAGTCGGGGTTTTCCTTCCTGACGCTTTAACTCCAGAACGCATGAATCGATTTCCATACATTTTTTTATAGAAATTGCATATCAATGAAAATTTTATATAAAAATTCGATTTCATTGAAACTTTCCATATATATATTTTTAGAAATTTCTATAAAAATTCCATTTGAATGAAAATTGTTATAGAAATTCCTTTTAAATAAAATTTTCGGTGGAAATTCCATTTCAATGAAATTTTTTGTGGAAATTCGATTTCAATGAAATTTTCTATAGAAATTCCATTTATTATATCAAAACAAGTCGGGTTTTACTTCCTGACAAGTCGGGTTTTACTTCCCGCTTAACTCCAGAACGCACGAATCGATTTCCACGGTTTTGCATTCATTGGAATGGGGTCGGGCTCCGCAAGGTTTATAGCAAAGAAAATTCAAGAAAAGTTTCAACGAAAAAACGGGAAAATCCTTTTTTGTATACAGCGCCATATCTGATGCAACTCCAGAAAGCACGAACCGATTTCCAAAGTAAAATTGAAGAAAAGCTTCAACGGAAAAGCGGGAAAATAATTTTTTACATTCAGCGCACATTACAAAAATGTATAATTTGATTTCATCGCAGTTGCTTTTGTTATAATATAATTTTATTTTTTCACATGAAAAATGTTCGGAGAACGTAGAGGGTAATCATGTGGTGAAAATAGGGTACCTCATTTTTTGATATCTGGTGGGGGAGTGGGACATCCCCCTTGCTCGACGTTTTCAAAATCGTACCAAAGTTATAATGGTATACCTTATTTTTTAATATTTGGACGGGACCTCCCCCTTGCCCGACTTTTTAAAAATTGGAACAAAATGATCAGATTTGCTTGAAATTTTCAGGGAAGGTTGAAGGGGGCGTCTAGGCAAAAACTAGCTACTTAATTTTTCGGTATTTGGTCGAGAAGGAAGCCTTCCATTTGTCTGACTTTTTTTATAGTACATTGAAAAAACTAAAATTTGTCGACTTACTGAAATATTACGGAGAGCGTGGGGGAGATTATGAGATTAATATTTGGTCGGGCGAAAAAGGGCACAGACAGACCTCATTTCTCCTCAAGTAAATACCGTGAAACAATTAAAATTTTCCAATTTACTTGAAATTTACAGAGGATGTGGGGTAGGTTATACTCTTATAATGGATATCTGATTTTATGATATTCGGAAGGGAAGAGGGGCCTCCCTTGCCATGCTGTTTTTACAGTTTTAGAGGAGAGAGACCTCCTCTAAAGTGATTAATCAGTACTGCAGTTTTTGTGTCAGACTTCCCCTAACCCGACTCTTAAAAAGAGTTGAAATCTTTTCGAATTTGTTTTCAGATCGAAGTATATGGTTGATTAAATTAACGAATATATGCTTCGGGAGGCGCAGCGAAGCGGGCCGGCTTATGCTAGTTTTCTATAAAAATTCCATTGAAATTAAATTTTCTATAAAAAAAAATCAGTTGAAATGAATTTCCATATCACTTAAATTTTATACAGAAATTTCATGTTGTTCTTAAAAAACATCAATTTATTTCTATATTCGATGAAAATAGTAGAAAAAGTGCAAATTTTAATTAACATACCGTGAAACAATTAAACTTTTCCAATTTACTTGAAATTTACAGAGGATGTGGGGTAGGTTATACTCTTATAATGGATATCTGATTTTATGATATTCGGAAGGGAAGTGGGGCCTCCCCTTGCCATGCTGAGAGGAGGTCTCCCTCCTCTAAAACTGAAGTGATTAAACAGTACTTCAGTTTTTGTGTCAGACTTCCCCTAACCCGACTCCTAAAAACAGTTGAAATCTTTTCGAATTTGTTTTCAGGTCGAAGGATATGGTTGATTAAATTAACGAATATATGCTTCGGGAGGCGCAGCGAAACGGACCGGGTTATGCCAGTTTTCTATAAAAATTCCATTTAAATTCCATTTTTTAAAACATTAAGGTGGGTATTAAGTTCGAGTTTAGCCGCTAAAATCGCTAAAGTGAAAACTAAATCATTAAAAACAAGTATATACGGCCGTAAGTTCGGCCAGGCCGAATCTTATGTACCCTCCACCATGGATTGCGTAGGAACTTCTACTAAAGGCTGTCATCCACAATCGAATTACTTGGGTTGCGATAACACTTGCTGATGGCAAGGTATCGTAAAACTTTTTAACACTGTCTTCTAAATTGTAAGTTAGTCCATAAGGGGTATATATTAAACAAAAAAAAGGCCGATTAAATACGTATATAATTCAGTTTGACAAAATTTCCTATAGAAATAAAATTTTGACAAAATTTTCTATAGAAATAAAAACTTGACAAAATTTTCTATAGAAATAAAATGTTGACAAAATTTTCTATTGAAGTAAAATGTTGACAAAATTTTCTATAGCAATAAAATTTTGACAAAATTTTCTATAAAAATAAAATGTTGACAAAATTTTCTATAGAAATAAAATGTTGACAAAATGTTCTATAGAAATAAAATGTTGACAAAATTGTCTATAGAAATAAAATGTTGACAAAATTTTCTACAGAAATAAATTTTTTACAAAATTTTCTATAGAAATAAAATTTTGACAAAATTTTCTATGGAAATAAAATGTTGACAAACATTGCTATAGAAATAAACTTTTTACAAAACTTTCTATAGAAATGAAATTTTGACAAAACTTTCTATAGTAATAAAATTTGACAATTTTTACATGGCTGTTAGAGGCCATATACTAACGAAATGTACCAAATTTCAACCGCATCGGATGACTTTTGCTCCTTCAAGAGGCTCCGGAGGTCCAATCTGGGGATCGGTTTATATGGGAGCTATATATAATTATGGACCGATATGGACCAATTTTTGCATGGTTGTTAGAGACCATATACTAACACCACGTACTAAATTTCAATTGGATCGGATGAAGTTTGCTCATCCAAGAGGCTCCAGAGTTCAAATCTGGGGATCGGTTTATATGGGAGCTATATATAATTATGGACCGATATGGACCAATTTTTGCATGCTTGTTAGATACCGTATACTAACATCAGGTACCCAATTTCAAACGGATCGGATGAATTTTACCCCTCCAAGAGGCTCCGGAGGTCAAATCTGGGGATCGGTTTATATGGGAGCTATATATAATTATGGACCGATATGGACCAGTTTTTGCATGGTTGTTAGAGACCATATACTAACACCACGTACCAAATTTCAATCGGGTAGGATGAAGTTTGCTCCTCCAAGAGGCTCCGGAGGTCAAATCTGGGGATCGGTTTATATGGGAGCTATATATATTTATGGACCGATATGGACCAATTTTTGCATGGTTGTTAGAGACCGTATACTAACATCAGGTACCAAATTTCAACCGGATCGGATGAATTTTGCCCCTCCAAGAGGCTCCGGAGGTCAAATCTGGGGATCGGTTTATATGGGGGCTATATATAATTATGGACCGATATGGACCAATTTTGGCATGGTTGTTAGAGACCGTATACTTAGACCACGTACCAAATTTCAACCGGACCGGATGAATTTTGCTGCTCCGGAAGGCTCCGCAAGCCAAATTTGGGGATCGGTTTATATGGGGGCTATACGTAAACGTGGTCCGATATGGCCCATTTTCAATACCATCCGACCTACATCAATAACAACTACTTGTGCCAAGTTTCAAGTCGATAGCTAGTTTCGTTCGGAAGTTAGCGTGATTTCCACAGACGGACGGACAGACGGACGGACGGACGGACATGCTTAGATCGACTCAGAATTTCACCACGACCCAGAATATATATACTTTATGGGGTCTTAGAGCAATATTTCGATGTGTTACAAACGGAATGACAAAGTTAATATACCCCCATCCTATGGTGGAGGGTATAAAAACGGCATAAAAATATACATATTTCTTGCAAGTTTTATTATAACTTGATGGGGAATGCCCCAAAGCAAATTTTCACAAAGTTTGTATTCCTTAAGGTGGATTAATTAAGAAAAGTAATCGTGAAAAATGGCGATTTTAGCGGTTAAACTCGAACTTAATACCCACCTTTATATATAAAAATTCCATTGAAATTAAATTATCTATAAAAAATCCGTTGAAATGAATTTCCATGTCAATTAAATTTTCTATAGAAATTTCGTTTTGTTCTTAAAAAAACATCAATTTATTTCTATATTCGATGAAAATGTTGGAAAAAGTGCAAATTTTAATTATATCACCAAAGTGACCATTTTGATTACGTATCATACGTTTACTTGATAAATATTTAAACATCATTATTAGTGGCAAAATTACTTTAATGAAAAATCATTACTTATGGGAAAATTACCTTAAATGAGGGTATTTTAGTAATCAGTGTTACTTACGTGGATACTTACCCACATGTTTCAAAGGAGTGATTCCTAAATAGAAAATAAAAAAAATTGCAATTGTTTGTTTTTCATCAGACCAACCATTCCACTCACATATTCTTTTACATTTTATTTTTAGTATTATGTGCAACGTCTCCTAAACTCTTCTTCTTCCTTTAATTGATATATTCTACAATTGCTATAAAACTTACTTTGCTATAATGATATAAAAGAGGACGTTTTTTATTTGAAAACATAATACGAAACGATTTTGAAAAAGGTTGTTAGTTTTCCAATGTGTCTGGTGGTTTTTTGGTGTTCTTTTCTTGGGGGCCTGACTTTGTGATAGTTTTTCGTTTTCTCATCAAAAATATTTTTTTTTGTTCTTAAAATTTAGTTTTTGAAAAAAATTAAAAACAAAACGAGACTTATATGAAAAAACAGTTTCATAAAAAATAATAATAATCATATTTAAATAACAAAATTATAAAATTGAATAATTTCTAAAAATGGATGGGAAGTGACGAAACAAGAGGAATGTTTTTTTTTGTTTTGTTTTAATGGTGTTGAAGTCTTAATGATATATATATTTTTTGTTGTTGTTTTTATAAAGAGAAGATGTATGTTTCTATTTAAATCTTTTTATTTAATTTAGAGCTTTTTGAATTGCATATGATTTTAGCTCTAAACTAAATTGTATTTTTTTATTAAGCTTATTGTTGTATTTTTGAACTTGTTTTATGGGAATAATTGTGTAATAATAAAAATTATTAAATATTTATGGTAAAGTTTAATAAAAAAAAAAGAAATTAATGACCTAGCTAATGTATGGAATGCTCAAAATAAACAAACTGTAAGGTATTGATCTTTTACAGATTAAAATGGGGGAATCATTTTACAGGGTAGCCCATGTCTCTCAATATCTAAAAGAACAGCTTAATATATCTCTATATAGGCGGGAAGTACTTTCAGTTTTCGTTTTGGAAGTCAATTTATTGTTTATCGCGATTAGTTCCAAAGCAGATAATTTAACTTTATTTAAAAAGAAACCATTTTAAATATTTGTAACCTCGAATTATATTTCCAATGCGAAAACAGAATAACGATAAGAGATCTCTTACTTTTATCGAACGGTTTCCAGCACAGGGTTTTATATAGAATTAAATACTTCAGAAGTTAAGCTATAAAAACAGCAAATAATGAGTTCAATAAAAATTGTAATGAGAAATATTTATGATTTAAACAATTTCAAAACTCAGTACTCAGTTCTAAAAAATCGTTTCTGGTCGATAACATGGTTTTATGCTATGTATTTCAGATGAACAAAGACTTCCAACAGCGTTATCGACAATAACAAAAATGCTTGGTGACATAATTGATCAATATATAATAAAAAATATTTTTTTCAAGACAAAATTAATTAACTACTTCAATCATGATAACGAAAATATCAATCCCCAACGAAAATCAAATAAAAATTATTTTTTTTTTTAATTTAATTTAATTTTGAATAATTAATTATTTCAATTATTCGTAGTGTTATTAGTTGGGACTAAAACATTCAATTGAATTGTTGGTGTTGTAAGAGTTTTTTATATGAGTTCATCAATTTTTAATTCAATCTAATGTTTAACGTATTGAATTCATTAATTTTTGTAAATAATTTTTGTTATTTCGAAAACAATTAAGATTTTAATTGGTGATATTTGTTTTTCTGTGTGCTAAATCTATACTAAGTCTTTTCTTATTTCCATACATTAAAATTTTTTTAATAAGATTTTAATTTATTTAATATTTTACCATTGTTATTGTCTGTTTTTGTTTTCACCTCCTTCTCTAACCTATTTATTAATTATTTTGTCTTTTTTATTGTAAAAAATATCTCTGCAGTACTTTCAGTTTTCATTTTTGTTCATTAATTTCATAATGACTTTTCCATTTTGTACTTCCAGACCATATAGACTACCATCTTTTATTTCATTGGTTAGTACCTCATCGGTTATGGCAACATGTATACCCGATGGTCCGGTTATATAAATTAAACTCTTGCTATTGACATCATTATAAATACTCGAACCGGAACCAGAGTATTTGGAATGCATACCACCACCACTCCAACTATGAAAGGGCGACGAATTTTCCATGATTCCTCCTCCGCCTCCATTAAGGCTGGCAGAACTTTTCATTGCTACACATTCATAGAATCCAGGTAATTTAAAGAGTTTTTGTAATAGTTCCTTAGCTGTATTTGATATGAGATAAATGGCATTGTAATTGCTTCCATCCAAGCTAACGTAGAGGGTTAGACGTGGTGTTATTGCCCTGGAAAATAGATTTAAGGTATTTGAGGATTTTGTCAAAAAAACAGAAACATTATTCTCCACTTACTTTGCTCTTAAAATATTAAACATTCGTATACCATCAGCAAGACCACAAATTTGTATTAGATCCTCTTTCGACATTCTATAAAAATGAAGAAATTAAAAAGTTATTTTTTTTTGCAATATATGAAAAATGAAATAAAAGTTAAATCGATTTAAAAGAAGATAAAATATTCGCTTAAGGCTTAATAGAATTTATAAGGGTGGTTCCACTAGTACTTAGCTTCAGCGCCTGATACAAGAGTATCGCAAGAGCAATTTAATATCAATATTTTAATTGTGATTTTATGATTTACAAAAACTAATTGACTTCCAAAAAAATTAAAAAAAAAATATGAGCACAAAAAGTCGAAATTTTGGCACAAAAATGTATGGCATTTAAGGCACAAAATTATCATCGTTTGGAAAAGTGGCAAATTTGGCACTAAAATGCTCAACTGTAACACAAAATCCACATCTAATTGAGCGAATTGGTTTATGATATTACGCCGATTAAGCCAAGAGTATCCAATTAGAAGAAAATGTTTGTACTTATCAAACCACCCTCTTGCACAGAAAAAAATATCACCAAAATATTTCCAATTAAAAAGTTAATTGAAGTTGAAAATTTTGTCAATTAATAAATTAATTATACAATTAACATTTTAATCAAGAGAGAAACTTTAAGTTAATTAAGTAAATGATTGAAATTTTTATAATTTTTAATTAAAAGATTAATTGATACAATTAACTTTTTAATCAAATTCGGAAGACGAAGGCAGTTAAACAAGTATATACGGCCGTAAGTTCGACCAGGCCGAATCTTATATACCCTCCACCGTGGATTGCATAGAAACTTGTACTAAAGACTGTCATCCACAAACGAATTACTTGGGTTGCGGTAACACTTGCCGTTGGCAAGGTATCTTAAAACTTCTTAATACCGGTTTCTCAATTGTAAGACAGTCCAACGGAGTATATATTAAACAAAAAAAGGCCCATTAAATACGTATATAATTCAGTTTGACAAAATTTTCTATAGAAATAAAATTTTGACAAAATTTTTTATAGAAATAAAATCTGGACAAAATTTTTTATAGTAATAAAATTTTGACAAAATTTTTTATAGTAATAAAATTTTGAAAAAATTTTATATAGTAATAAAATATTGAAAAAATTTTCTATAGTAATAAAATTTTGACAAAATTTTCTATAGTAATAAAATTTTGACAAACTTTTCTATAGCAATAAAATTTTGACAAATTTTTCTATAGAAATAAAAATTTGACAAAATTTTCTATAGAAATAAAATTTTGACAAAATTTTTTATAGAAATAAAATATTGACAAAATTTTCTATACAAATAAAATTTTGGCAAAATTTTCTATATCTTGAAAAAATTTTCTATAGAAATAAAATTTTGACAAAATTTTCTATAGAAATAAAATTTTGCAAAAATTTTCTATAGTAATAAAATTTTGACAAAATTTCTTATAAAAATAAAATGTTGACAAAATTTTCTATAAAAATAAAATTTTCATAAAATTATCTATAGAAACAAAATCTTGATAAAATGTATGTTATACATACTCGAATTATTCTTCCCAAATTGAACCATTTCCACCAACACTGTGTACCGTATTTATATTGATAGTTATATTTATTAGATTTATTCTGACTTATTTTTATTGATTTAGTTTTTATATTTTGAGTTATATTGAATAGAATTTAATTCAATTCCCTTTTATTTTATTCCTTTTAATTATTTTTAATTTAATTTTTCTGTTATTTTATTTGATTATTAAATTCAAATAAACATTAAGATAAATCGAAAGTAAAAACTTACCTCATAATATCGGCCCCTGAAAATTGGGCAAATGTTGATAAATAAGAGGTCAGACGATGATACGTTAACCACTGGGTCACTTGTACCGGGGTAGATTCCGGCATTATGGTAATGGAATTCTGTAAACGATACATATTGAAAATAATTACTTCGTCAAGAAAACAAATGCTTTTCATTTCATTTACTTACATAATCATCCGTATCGGTGGCCATGGCAGCAGGAGCCGTTACCATATTAGTATCCATGATTTTCAAATTTGGTGAATTTGTTGAGGAGACACTGTTAATTGCTATGGGACTAGCAGCATTGGCATTTGGTGAAGCACTTGCATACGATAAAATACCATCATATTTTGGTATATGAACTGGAGAGTTGGGCCAAATTTTCATACTGCAACAAACAAAGAAATAAAACGAATATTTAGGTTTTGTTTATAAAAACAGAAATTAATTACAATGAAATTTTACATTTAAAAAACAAATCATTATTTCACGTCGGTATTGTACGCCAAGGAAACACATTTCTTTGTTCCTTTTTGTTTTATTCTTCCGAGAAAATAAATTATTATCTTTATGAACAGACAGTCAGTGTCTTCATTTAAACTCCTCCAAAGCTCCTAAAAGAATGAAAGCCTCTTTATTTGTTAGTGTGCAAATTGCAAATAAAAGACATGAACTATTTGAGAAACTCTCTAAAAATAAAACATCGTCATCATGCAATGTCATAATGAGGGTTTTTTTATGCAGCAGCCGCTGTCAGAAGAACTGAAACAGCGCAGCAACTGCGTATCAAAGAATTCTGTAGAAGCTGCGTAACCGGTTGTTGGCAAATGCGCAAAATGTTCAAGAATAGTTATCCCAATGTGTAACTATGTGAGATAGTATAACATTAAGGGAGAGATCTTTAAAAAAACTCTTTTTTCTCTCCGAAGTTCAGAAAATATAGAGAGCAGCTTGTTTTAATTGGGCCCTAAATAATATGCGGATAAATGTAAATAAGTTGAGGAGGGTACACTGATCACAATACATGTGTAACATTACACATTATAAAATGCGGTTTTTATAAAAACCAAAAAAATTGAAAAATTTATATTTTTAGGGAAAACGAAATAAAATTGTGAAGGATTATACTTAAGCCTATCAAAGCTAGTGTTTTGGTGTCTTGGATAAATAAAAACGTAGGTCAAAGTGTTCAGAATGTCTTATATTAATTTTCTTGTCGTCCGTGCGTCGGAAGGAACGCTTAACCGATTCACAGTGCACGCAAAAAAATAATTCTTTCCTCCCAAACGAAATTTTAGACAAACAAAGTTCGTTTCTCATTTGCTTTTCGCTGTAAGGAAGTGTATTTGGAAGAAAAGTATATACTTTTTGTGATAAACGTTTATTCTTTTCCAGGATGTAAAAACAATTTCATAAAGACTAACTCAAAAAAAAAATTTTTTTCTGGCTAATTGCATTTTCCCTCACATCTTTCTCACTTCCACGAAGATTTTAAGTTCTTAACACCTTTTTCTGTAATACAAACAATGTAGAAGAAATTATACGATTTTATAAATTTTTAAAATTTTTTTACCTTTCGCCTGGACGGAGAATCGAACCGCGGACCATGCACTTTGTAAGCCAACACACTAACCACTGAGCTATGTACCTGTTATGGTCATCAATAGATAAATATCCATATAAGTTATATTTATATAGCATAGCTTGCGGCGCCCACGAACCGAATAAACAAAGTTTATTTAACAGAAACAAACATTTAGTTTGGCACCGTGGAGCAGTGGTTGCTACGTCTGACTCTCATGCCAAGGGTCGTGGGTTCGATCCCTGCTTCGACCAAAGTTTTTTTTTTTTTTTTTTTTTTTTTACATACATTCTACATATGTTCGGAAGATTCCGAAAAAAATGTTCAACATTACATTGTACTATATTAAATTTTGAACTGTAAAATGTGTTTTATTAAAGACCAAAAGTCAGAAAAGAACAGTGTTTGATATAAACGAAATGGACTCTGTTGTTGTTTCAAAAATAACTTTTTTTATTGAAAAAATAAAAACTTTGTAACAAACGAATTTTTTTGGTGATAAAAGTTTAAAATTTTCGAAGCAATTCAAAAAACTCTAACAAAAGAAAAACGTTTTCGGTACACGTTTTCCAAACGTTTTTTTTCTTTGCGTGTGGTTTCAAATAATTCTGCAATATACCCAGCATTCACATACACCTCGGGTGTATGATTTTTTTAGTTGATAAATCCGTAATAATGAACCGATGACTTTTTTCTTTGCTGAATAGAACTAATATTTCGCAAGATATGGGCTTTACAATTTATTAATTTTCCAAGATTTTATGTTAACTAAGTGGTGTACGTATTTTGGATCTATGTTAGATGGCAAATTCTTGTTTTCTTTTCTTAATTACATTCCTTACAATTATAGAAGAATAGAATTGTGTACCGTTGTCTTATGCTATTGTGATTGATATTAAATACATACTCTCTTCTCTACACGCAAAAAAATAATTCTTTCCTCCCAAACGAAATTTTGGACAAACAAAGTTCGTTTCGCATTTGCTTTTCGTTGAAAGGAAGTGTATTTGGAAGAAAAGTATATACTTTTTGTGATAAACGTTTATTCTTTTCCAGGATGTAAAAACAATTCCATAAAGACTAACTCAAAAAAATTTTTTTCTGGCTAATTGCAATTTCCCTCACATTTTTCTCATTTCCACGAAGTTTTTTAGTTCTTAGCACCTTTTTCTGTAACACAAACAATGTAGAAGAAATTATACGATTTTATAAATTTTAAAATTTTTTTTACCTTTCGCCTGGACGGAGAATCGAACCGCGGACCATGCAATTTGTAAGCCAACACACTATCCACTGAGCCATGTAGCCGTTGTTGTCATCAATAGACAATTACCCATATAAGATATATCTATATAGCATAGCTTGCGGCGCCCACGAGCCGATTAAACAAAGTTTATTTAAAAGAAAAATCATTTAGTTGG
Source organism: Haematobia irritans (assembly GCF_050003625.1). NCBI lineage: Eukaryota > Metazoa > Arthropoda > Insecta > Diptera > Muscidae > Haematobia > Haematobia irritans. The sequence goes on along the minus strand of NC_134401.1, from coordinate 140,395,031 downwards.
GCACCTTGGAGCAATGGTTGCTACGTCCGACTTGCATGCCAAGGGTCATGGGTTCGATCCCTGCTTCGACCAAAGTTTTTTTTTTTTTTGTTTACATATATTTCAACTAAGGTCGGAAGATTCCGAAAAAATGTTCAACATTACGTTCTACTATATAAAATTTTTACTATGAACTGTAAAATGTGTCTTATTAAAGACCTAAATTTAGAAAAGAACAGTGTTTGATATAAACGAAATGGACTGTGTTGTTGGTTCAAAAATAACTTTTTTTATTGAAAAAATAAAAATTTTGTAACAAACGAATTTTTTTGGTGATAAAAATATATACTTTTCGAAGCAATTCAAAAAACTCTAACAAAAGAAAAACGTTTTCGGTACACGTTTTCCAAACGTTTTTTTTCTTTGCGTGTACTAACTGTAAATACTAAACACTCACAGAGAATACAGTGAAAGAGTAATGGTTTATTCCCACACGCTCACACAAATAACCACGGCGCAAATTTTACCTTATTACAACACAAACATTTTATCGCAGAAATATAATATTTCGATCATTGAGGTGCTAATAGATGATAATTGTATTAATGGAATTTGAATTTTAAAATGTATTAATTGTATATAGATTTAAACATATCTATGCCAAAGAGATTTTCTCGAGTAATCAATTTTTTTATGGCAAATTTAATTAAGACTAATGTTTGGCTAGTATAAGACCTAAATTGCAGGTCTAAATGATTGATACATCCGACGTTTTAATGAAGTAAGTGCGTGTGTGTGTGTCATTATTTCTTTAACCCATGACCGCACTCTGTCCCCATATGAGAATACCTGTTTAAAGTCAAACATCTATAAAAAGGTCCGCGGACAATACAACAAGTTCGCGTTTATCTGATAAAAGTATTGGATGCCTTGATATTTTTAAGAAGTTTCTTAAAACGATGAAGTACAAAAGGATTAACACAAGTGTACGAAATATACCCAATCTAATTAAAATCCTTAAAATGTTTTGCTGAGTAATATAAGATAAGAAATTGCTTTTTAGTTTATTTTTGTCATAATTTTATGTTTTTCTTTTTCGTTAAGTATGGTACACGCAAAAAAATAATTCTTTCCTCCCAAACGAAATTTTAGACAAACAAAGTTCGTTTCTCATTTGCTTTTCGTTGAAAGGAAGTACATTTGGAAGAAAAGTATATACTTTTTGTGATAAACGTTTATTCTTTTCCAGGATGTAAAAACAATTTCATAAAGACTAACTCAAAAAAATTTTTTTCTGGCTAATTGCATTTTCCCTCACATCTTTCTCACTTCCACGAAGTTTTTTAGTTCTTAGCACCTTTTTCTGTAATACCAACAATGTAGAAGAAATTATACGATTTTATAAATTTTTAAAATTTTTTTACCTTTCGCCTGGACGGAGAATCGAACCGCGGACCATGCACTTTGTAAGCCAACACACTAACCACTGAGCTATGTACCTGTTATGGTCATCAATAGATAAATATCCATATAAGTTATATTTATATAGCATAGCTTGCGGCGCCCACGAACCGAATAAACAAAGTTTATTTAACAGAAACAAACATTTAGTTTGGCACCGTGGAGCAGTGGTTGCTACGTCCGACTTGCATGCCAAGGGTCGTGGGTTCGATCCCCGCTTCGACCAAAGTTGTTTTTTTGTTTTTTTTTACATATATTCCAGATATGTTCGGAAGATTCCGAAAAAATGTTCAACATTACATTGTAGTATATTAAATTTTGAACTGTAAACTGTGTCTTATTAAAGACCTAAAGTCGGAAAAGAGCAGTGTTTGATATAAACGAAATGGACTGTGTTGTTGTTTCAAAAATAACTTTTTTTATTGAAAAAATAAAAATTTTGTAACAAACGAATTTTTTTGGTGATAAAAGTTTAAAATTTTCGAAGCAATTCAAAAAACTCTAACAAAAGAAAAACGTTTTCGGTACACGTTTTCCAAACGTTTTTTTCTTTGCGTGTAGCAATTTGAAATTGATTTTTAATTTACTCTTATGTTCTTTTGTTAATAAAATTGAATTAAACTAAATTGGTTTAATGTACAACAATTTTTTGCCGGTGTAGATTGTTATAATTTAAAATATTTAAAGAATCCCGAACATTTTGGGATCCCGAAAAAAAATCCCGGAATATCCCTGTATTCAACATTTTTAAATCCCGAATCCCGGGATTTTTAAAAATCGATCCCGAATGACAGCCCTATATACTACATCAGATCTGTAAACCAAGACACTTGGTCGCATTTGATAAACAAGTGTCGAATTCAGTGCGTTATATTCTTGTTATTATTCGGACAACTTTCGTAAAATACTTTCAATAGTTTTATGTGTACCAAGTGAACTAAAATCTATAATTCTTCGCATATAATATATCTAGATATAATCTAGATATCTAGATAATATATCTAGATATCTAGATAATATATCTAGATATCTAGATAATATATCTAGATTGTAGATAAAACAGTTAAGTTTATTTTATTAAAAAGTTTAAAATTTTACTATCAGGTAATGGAGATTTTTGGAGAATTTCGTACTTAATCTGCCCAATGTCCCCACATGGGGACACCCTTTTTTCTAAAAAAATTCCAGTTTTTTTTTAAATCTAATAATTTAATCGTTACTGGGTTAATAAAACCCCATAAAAAAACCCAAATTTTTGTCCGGCAGTTTCATTTTGGTCAATAATGGGTTAATAACCAATGTCAAGTTTTCTATTTACATGTTTGAATAATTGATTCTTGTTTTAATAATTCAAACCACATCAAGTAAGGAAACCAGTTTTTTGTAACACAAAAAAAAACAAAACACGAGTGAACCACATGTGTTCGTTCCGATGACGGATAATTGCAAGCAAATTATTATAAAATTTATGAGATAATATGTGTATAATATACTACAAAATCTTCACAAATTTTGACAAACATAAATTCAACAATATGAAGCTAAATGTGCTTCTAATGGATTTTTCGTTTCCAATGAAAGAGTGCAACATATTTGAAATTGGTTGTAAAATATTTATCAAATTTGATCAAAGCTTTAAAATTTAGGACTCAATCGCTTGAGTAAAACGACTCTTTATTTACGAATATAAACAAATATATCATTATTTATACTTTATAATACAATATATATGTATCATTATTTGTTAGATATTTTTTGGCCATATTTGTATACTTTTCGTAATCTTAACAAAAGCTTTTCTATTTCTAGCTTCGCTAAGTAAAGGTGAAGAATTTCCAATGCCAGTACATTTAAGAATATTGTCAATCCATGATGTTTCTATTCGTTCTCTGGATGTTTTCCCTTCTATTGTTCCACCGATTATGGTTTGGAGTGGCTTGTGTTTTGGGTTCCTCATTATATGGTCCAGGTATGAGGTTTTCATTTCTTTTATTGTTCCAATGAGTTCAACATTCCCCTGTAAAAACCACTGAACCATAAGAATTTTGGGATGCGTCGATAAACCTACATTTCAAAGGCTTCCATACTTCTGAAGCGAACAACATGATTAACCAAACATAAATTTTAGTAAATCTAATTTTCGTTCCCATGTTGATGTCATGACTACCTAAGAAATTATTGTATTTAAAAAATGAGTCTCTCGCCATGTCTATTCTGCATCGTATTTCTTTCGAGTTGTCCCAATTTTAAATTTTCCTAACACCGAGATATTTAAAACTCTGTACTTTATCGATAAGTTTATAATTTGTATTAGATCGGTTGTATCTAGATTTCTAGATCTGGTTATCACCATATATTTACTTATGCTACCGCAATTAAAGTAAATTAATGTACCATCAATATATATGCCTTTACGAGATTTGGACACTTTAAAATAGATAATAATGGCGATAGTATACAGCCTTGTCTAAATTTTCTCGATATTGCAATTCATTCTATCAGTTCTCCATTAATATCGATTTGTGCTGTTTGATTGCAATATAATTCCTTGATGCATTTAATTTCTTTCCTCCAATAGAAGTAAGCATTTCGATCATTTGCCATGTTGTACAGTGTCGAAGGCTTTTTCGTAATCCGAAATCATACAGTGGCGTGCAGAAATGAGAACATAATTATTTTTTTTTTCAATTCTAAACGAATAAAAAGCCACAATAAAGAAATTCAAAATAATTTTATTTTTCCTTCTTCAATTCTAAACAAAACAACAAAAAACTCAAAACAAAAAGTAAAGAATTCAGAGAGATAAATAAACATAAAAAACTCGCATGTACTCAATTTTGCACTTTTCTATACCGGTGTCAGTTGAAACATTTTCTAGTACTTGGTCCATCCCTTTATTTTTTAATACCATATTTATACGTTTTGGCATACTTTCAACCAATTCCTGTATAATTTCATGTGGTATATTCTGCTATTCAAGCTGTACTCATTCCCACATTTTGATGGAGCTGATTTGTACAATCCCAGCCGCGATTGACCATAAACTCTCAATCGGGTTGAGGTCGGGGCTTTGCACTGGCCAATTCATCACTTGAAATTTTTGCTCACTAAGCCATTTTTGATCACCAACCTGTTGAAATACGATTTCATCTTCAGGGTAGGCACTCTTGTCAACAAACTCGGGAAGATTAGTCTGCAAAATGGCGTGGTAGTCTTCCTTCTCCATTATATCACACATTTTCTACAATGGCCCATTGTGCCTCCAAATGAAGCAGCCCAAACCATTATGCTTCCACCCCCATGCATCACAGTTTGTTTAACATGGTGGCGTTGAATGTTATCACCAGGACGACGCCAGAATATTGTTTACCGTCCGATTCGGTTAAATTTTGATTCATCTAATCAGATAACACGTTTCCAGTCATCTGTCGTCCAATTTTTATGCTCTCTTGCAAACTTCATTCGCGCCTTTTGATCCTTTTCGGACAATGCAGGTTTATGTTTTTACAGCTGAAACATAACCAATGTTGTGGAGCGCTCGTCTTGATGTCTATTCACTAACTTGCTTATTTTTGGCAACAGTAGTATTTTTCGGCGTTACGGACTTGATCTGCCTCATTTCTGCCATCATAAGGTGAGCGTCCGCTTCGGTCAACAGTTTTCGGCGGCTTCTGGTTTGCTCTTTGGGAGTAGCATTTCGTCCATTTTGGACGCGAATGACCACAGGCTAACTTGGCTATTTTCCGCGATGAAGACCCATTATTAGTTAAGGAAACTATATTGTCCTCCACATCGTGCGATAACTTTTTTATGTTAATTTTTACTTGCAGTACACTTAGAATAAAGCTTCAACTCTTAAACACTCTCAAACACGTTTCTAAACACAAAGTTGTATCGCAGACCATAAAGAACGACAAAAAATACAAAACTAACGGTATATTTTGGTTTTATGCTGAGTACATCAAAAAGTGCAAAATTGAGTACATGCGATTTTTTTGTTATGTTTATTTATCTTTCTGAATTCTTTACTTTTTGTTTTGAATTTTTTGTTGTTTTATTTATAATTGAAGAAGGAATAAAGGAAAAGGTATTATGTACTCATTTCTGCACGCCACAGTAGGTAAACGTCTTTTTGTACATTTCAGCATTTTGTATTAGACTTTGTATAAAGAGTAGAATTTCTCTTGAGCCCATTCCTCCTTTAAATCCAAACCGTGATGGTTTCATAGGTTTTTCGCATTTTTTTTATAAATTCTAGAGTGAATTATTCTTAGAGATATTATTTGAGAGCGTGAGACATTAAACTTATAGGTTAGGTTAGGTGGCGGCTCGATGTATCAGGCTCACTTAGACTATTCAGTCTATTGTGGTACCACATTAACTTCTCTCTTATCACTGAGTGCTGCCCGATTCCATGTTAAGCTCAATGACAAGTGATCTCCTTTTTATAGCCGAGTCCGAACGGCGTTTCACATTGCAGTGAAACCACTTAGAGAAGTTTTGAAACCCACAGAAATGTCACCAGCATTACTGAGGTGGGATAATCCACCGCTGAAAAACTTTTTGGTGTTTGGTCGAAGCAGGAATCGAAACCACGACATTGTGTATGCAAGGCGGGCATGCTAACCATTGCACCACGGTGGCTCCCATTAAACTTATAAGTCTGTAATCGCTACATTGTCTTGGGTGGATTTTCTTTGGGATCGTGATGAAGGTTGATTGCAACCAGTCTTGGAGGTATCGGTCTGAATCGCATACGTAATTAACGCGCGAAATCAAAATCTGTACGTTTTCTTCGTCAATTAATTTGAATACTTCGGGATATTTCCTCAGGTTCACATGTTTTTTAATACATAACAGGTTGGCTGATAAGTCCCCGGTCTAACAAAGAAAAACACATTTTTTTTGTCAAAATTCGTTTTTATTATTCAACATAGTTCCCTTCCAGAGCGATACAACGATTATAACGACCTTCCAATTTTTTCATACCATTTTGGTAGTACTCCTTCGGTTTTGCCTCAAAATAGGCCTCAGTTTCGGCGATCACCCCTTCATTGCAGCCAAATTTTTTCCCTGCGAGCATCCTTTTGACGTCTGAGAACAAGAAAACGTCGCTGGGGGCCAGATCTGGAGAATACGGTGTGTGGGGAAGCAATTCGAAGCCCGATTCATGAATTTTTTCTTCATGATTTTTTTCTTTTTCTTCTTCATATGGGGCCGTTTTGCCGCGATTTCGACCTTCAAACGCTCCAATAACGCCATATAATAGTCACTGTTAATGGTTTTTCCCTTCTCAAGATAATCGATAAAAATTATTCCATGCGCATCCCAAAAAACAGAGGCCATTACTATGCCAGCGGACTTTTGAGTCTTTCCACGCTTCGGAGACGGTTCACCGGTCGCTGTCCACTCAGCCGACTGCCGATTGGACTCATGTTTCATCCATTGTCACACATCGACAGAAAAAATCGGGTGTATTACGAGTTAACAGCTGCAAACACCACTCATAATCATCAACACGTTGTTGTTTTTGGTCAAATGTGAGCTCGCGCGGCACCCATTTTGCACAGAGCTTTCGCATATCCAAATATTGATGAATGATATGACCAACACGTTCCTATGATATCTTTAAGGCCTCTGCTATCTCGATCAACTTCATTTTACGGTCATTCGTTGTTGTTTTTGTCAAATGTGACCTCGCGCGGCACCCATTTTGCACAGAGCTTCCGCATATCCAAATATTGATGAATGATATGACCAACACGTTCCTTTGATATCTTTAAGGCCTCTGCTATCTCGATCAACTTCATTTTACGGTCATTCAAAATCATTTTGTGGATTGTTTTGATGTTTTCGTCGGTAACCACCTCTTTCGGGCGTCCACCGTCCTCCGTGCTCATTTCACCACGCTTGAATTTTGCATACCAATCAATTATTGTTAATTTCTTTGGGGCAGAGTCTGGAAACTCATTATCAAGCCAAGTTTTTGCTTCCACCGTATTTTTCCCCTTCAGAAAACAGTATTTTATCAAAACACGAAATTCCTTTTTTCCCATTTTTTTTACAATAACAAAAGTTGCTTCACAAAAGACGCTCTATCTCACAAACTAATTGACTTACAGACGTCAAATTTTGACACGAATCATTTGAAGATTGGTACTATATAAAAATAATATGCATTTAATACTAGGTTAGGTTAGGTTATGTGGCAGCCCGATGTATCAGGCTCACTTAGACTATTCAGTCCATTGTGATACCACAGTGGTGAACTTCTCTCTTATCACTGAGTGCTGCCCGATTCCATGTTAAGCTCAATGACAAGGGACCTCCTTTTTATAGCCGAGTCCGAACGGCGTTCCACCTTGCAGTGAAACCACTTAGAGAAGTTTTGAAACCCTCAGAAATGTCACCAGCATTACTGAGGTGGGATAATCCACCGCTGAAAAACTTTTTGGTGTTCGGTCGTAGCAGGAATCGAACCCACGACCTTGTGTATGCAAGGCGGGCATGCTAACCATTGCACCACGGTGGCTCCCTGCATTTAATACTAGCGACGCCATCTGTGTGTCAGACCGGGGACTTATCAGCCAACCTGTTAATAATTTTATTGTGGATTGTAACTCAACTTTAGATATTGGGTTTCTATTGTATTTTTGGTATTGAAATTGAGCCTAGTGCAAGCTCTTGCGGCTTTCTTGATTCTTTTGTACTTGTGAAGGTTTTTTCTTTGACAGAGTAAAAGGACAATGAGAGAAAAAGTGGTGTAACACTAGAACATTAGCTTTTGACATAAACGAAATTGCTTTACTAATTTTGTTTAAAACATTTCGTTCTTATTTGTATTTTAATGTTGCACAGAAAAAAATTTCAAGAAAATTTTTCCAATTAAAATCTTAATTGAGTTTTAAAAAATATTCAATTAAAAATTTAATTGAATCAACAAAATTTTTAATTGAAATAAAAATCAATAACACAAATTAATAGTATCAATTAATTTTTTAATTGGATCAATTAATTTTTTAATTGACTGTCAATTAATTTTTTAATTGATACGATCATTTCTGTGATTGAAGACATTTCAATTAAAAAATTAATTGGATCAATTAATTTCGTGATTGATTCAGAAAAAAAAAATTTTGTGTGTGGTGGTTTATCTTTTTTGTATCTGTGTTGAGCTTAAGATCAAGTTTTGTATATTGTGTTCAATCTGTCTTACTGTATTTTTGTTCTGTCTGTCGCCGTTAAAAGATGACAGATGAATATAATAAATTAATATTAATAAATAAATGACAAATTCCGTACGTAGTATTCTTTAAATTGTCGTCATTTTCTCTGCAACTGTCTTTATTTGTTGTTTATTAGATAAGTCACAATAATGAGTAATACTAATTGGATTGTCCAGTTGGAAAACAATTAATGAAAACATTAATAAATAATTGACTTACTATTCGGGACTGAAACAACCAGCTGTTGTAGTTGGCGTTGATGTTATCAAATCAAGTGGTATATCAGTCATAATGGTACATTCGTAGCTGGGTTGAAATTTATCTTGCTCCGATTGTGGACGTTTTTGAATTTTTTCACGATCTTGTTTATGTTTACGATCGGCTCCTTTTAGTTTAAAAACCTAGAGTGAAAAAAAAAATAATGGACAATTGATATATTAAGAAAATTAATTATATTCAAATGATATAAGATATTGGCTTGAAAATCATAACAAATTCTATTTAGGTCATTTTTATGTAGCTCGGTTAGACTTTAACTGCCAGTAAATTGCAAAAAACTTCTCTCCGATTAGCTTTAATTGAAAACTTATCAGCAATTATTTTCATAGCTATATTTTTATATAATGTAGTTTTACGAAAGTTATTATTATTATTTTTTTTTTATTTACTTATTTATTTTATTTATATTTGTAAAACCAACACAACAAGAAGTGCTCTTATATATGAAAGTGTTGGACGCATTGGAGTAAAATACAATATTAGGATATTTAGCTTAATATATATATATATATATATATATATATATATATATATATATATATATATATATATAAATATGGATGTACAAATTTAATTAAATAATTTATAGAGCTCAGTTTTAAAAGTTCTAGAGTTACTTAGTTACTATCTTATGTTTGAAGATAGTTCATTCCAGAGACATATTAATTGAACATTTTTCATACATTAGGCCTGTTTTATTCTTAAGTACCGGATACAATATTTATGAGCTATCCGGAATATCATTTCATTGATATTTCATTTAGAACATAGTTCCAGTACAATTACAATTTCTCCGATCACAATAGCGGTAAATTATGAAAACTGAAATATCCCTGCCAGCATTTCAGACTTCGATTTTATATCCATCGCTGTGATTGGAAATGTACCAAAAAAGTTTGAAAGTATTTTGCCATCACTAATGTTAGAAGAAACCCAAAAATCAGCGCTGAAAACATTGTTATCATGTTTAAAATATTTCCTGCTAGCATTTCAATGTTCGATTTTATCCCGATCGCTACTATTCACTCTTCAGTTGTCAAAATGCCGTCCAAGCAAGAAGAGCAGCGTATCAAAATTTTGCTCGCGCATCGCGAAAATCCGAGCTACTCGCACGCAAAGCTGGCAAAATCGCTAAAAGTTGCCAAATCAACCGTTACAAATGTAATTAAAGTGTTTGGGGAACGTTTGTCGACAGCCAGGAAGTCTGGATCGGGGGGAAATCGAAAACCGGAAGCCGCTGAGACGACAAAGAGAGTTGCCGGTAGTTTCAAGCGAAACCCTAACCTCTCTCTCCGAGATGCCGCAAGCTGGGTGTATCGTCTACATCCGTGCATCGAGCCAAAAAACGAGCCGGACTATCGACTTACAAGAAGGTAGTGACTCCTGCTGCCTTTCCTGAAGAAACACGGTTGTTCCGTACTGTTTTGGCCGCATTTGGCATCTTGCCATTACGGTAAAAATGCCATGGAGTGGTACGCCGCCAACAACGTGCAGGTGGTTCCCAAGGACAAGAACCCTCCCAACACGCCAGAGCTCCGCCCAATTGAGAAATACTGGGCTATTGTCAAGCGGAACCTAAAGAAGACCAAAAAAACTGCTAAGGACGAGCAGCAGTTCAAGGCAAATTGGCTTTCTGCGGCGAAGAAGGTGGACAAGGTGGCTGTACAAAATCTGATGGCAGGTGTCAAGTGTGAGGCCCGGCAATTCGGATTTGGAAAAGCGAAAGCCTAACTGAATATTTTTCCTGAATTTTATACTAATTGGACTTGAAAAAGAAATTTAATTTGATTTTTAAAATAAACGATTTCACCGATTTACACGCGTTTTCCCTTGACCAAATTTTGACCGTATCACCCTTTAGAGCGTCTTTTGTGAAGCAACTTTTGTTATTGTAAAAAAATGGAAAAAAAGGAATTTCGTGTTTTGATAAAATACTGTTTTCTGAAGGGAAAAAATACGGTGGAAGCAAAAACTTGGATTGATAATGAGTTTCCGGACTCTGCCCCAAAGAAATCAACAATAATTGATTGGTATGCAAAAAAAAAAAGCGTGGTGAAATGAGCACGGAGGACGGTGAACGCAGTGGACTCCCGAAAGAGGTGGTTACCGACGAAAACATCAAAAAAATCCACAAAATTATTTTGAATAACCGTAAAATGAAGTTGATCGAGATAGCAGAGGCCTTAAAGATATCAAAGGAACGTGTTGGTCATATCATTCATCAATATTTGGATATGCGGAAGCTCTGTGCAAAATGGGTGCCGCGCGAGCTCACATTTGACCAAAAATAACAACGTGTTGATGATTCTGAGCGGTGTTTGCAACTGTTAACTCGTAATACACCCGAGTTTTTCCCTCCATATGTGACAATGGATGAAACATGGCTCCACTCCTACACTCCTGAGTCCAATCGACAGTCAGCTGAGTCGACAGCGACCGGTGAACCGTCTCCGAAGCGTGGAAAGACTCAAAAGACCGCTGGCATAGTAATGGCCTCTGTTTTTTGGGATGCGCATGGAATAATTTTTATCGATTATCTTGAGAAGGGAAAAACCATCAACAGTGACTATTATATGGCGTTATTGGAGCGTTTGAAGGTCGAAATCGCGGCAAAACGGCCCCATATGAAGAAGAAAAAAGTGTTGTTCCACCAAGACAACGCACCGTGCCACAAGTCATTGAGAACGATGGCAAAAATTCATGAATAGGGCTTCGAATTGCTTCCCCACCCACCGTATTCTCCAGATCTGGCCCCCAGCGACTTTTTCTTGTTCTCAGACCTCAAAAGGATGCTCGCAGGGAAAAAATTTGGCTGCAATGAAGAGGTGATCGCCGAAACTGAGGCCTATTTTGAGGCAAAACCGAAGGAGTACTACCAAAATGGTATCAAAAAATAGGAAGGTCGTTATAATCGTTGCATCGCTCTTGAAGGGAACTATGTTGAATAATAAAAACGAATTTTGACAAAAAAAAGTGTTTTTCTTTGTTAGACCGGGGACTTATCAGCCAACCTGTTAAATAGCTTCTTATAAATTTTTTGAAAGTGATGACACTGGGACTTTAATATAGTAAACGACTGTTTTCGGCGTGGCGGAGATACTAAAAAGTGCTGTCATTTGTGGACAATTTTCTATTGTGTCTTCTTTTAGGCCGCCACCTAGTCACGTGGTGTACCATACATATCAAACGCGGATGGACATTTTCCAAAATGAAGAATAAACGAAAAAATAGGGGGAATTCCAAATTCTGTCTGCAAAATCGTTTTTAAAATTTTTCCTATAATATTCACAATTTGAACATTTTTGATACACCAGATGTTAGGTTAGGTGACAGCCCGATGTATGATGCTCACTTAGACTATTCAGTCCATTGTTATACCACACTAAGAAAATATTTACTTGATATTAAAGATTACGCAACCTAAATTTTAGGATGCGAAATTTACAAAATATTAAGGACGAATTTCTTTAAAATAATGAAATTTTAATTAAAATAAAGTTTATAATCTTTGCTTCAAAAATTTTTTTCATTAAATTTAGGACATAAATTTTGTAAATTTGCATCCCTCCGTTAAAGTCCCATGTCTTTGAAGTAAGGCTAATTTTCCTTAAAGTAAAGAAACATATTTTTGATTTAAAGAAATTGTCCTTAAATTGACTGAAATATTGAAACTTTAGATTTATGATAAAAACGCTTCAAATATAGGCTAAGACTTATATTGAGGATTTAGCGTCTTTGGTTTAAAGTTTTTTGGAATTCAGAAAACATTTTTTTCTTTGAAGTATCCGTTATAATTTGGATTTTTGTTTGTAAGTGAGTACCTATATTAATAAACCGCGAAAAGAGACTGAAAATTTGAAAAATGAGATCTGTATCCTAATTTTATTGGTACTAGATTTAAAGCCACATAGGTCGCTAAAGAATTTTTTTATTTTAAAGAAGCCGCATCTTTGGCTCGGACTCAATACCAAAATCCTTAAGGGAAGGTCAAAATCTTTGGATCCAAGTAATCTTTTTTTGGGTGCACATTGGTGAACTTCTCTCTTATCACTGAGTGCTGCCCGATTCCATGTTAAGCTCAATGACAAGGAAGCTTCTTTTTATAGCCGAGTCCGAACGGCGTTCCACATTGCAGTGAAACCACTTAGAGAAGCTTTGAAACCCTCAGAAATGTCACCGGCATTACTGAGGTGGGATAATCCATCGCTGAAAAACTTGTTGATGTTTGGTCGATGCAGAAATCGAACCCACGACCTTGTGTATGCAAGGCGGGCATGCCAACCATTGCACCACGGTGGCTCCCAGATGATTTATAATCAAATTAAATATTCAAAAGTTAGGTTAGGTGGCAGCCCGATGTATCAGGCTCACTTAGACCATTCCATTGTGATACCACAGTGGTGAATATTCAAAAGTTAATATTTTCACATAAAATTGCGACCATAACCTCAAAAATACAAAATTTAATTTCGGGGAAATTTTCTCTTTACGAAAACCACAAAACGAAATGTCCGAGAATTAATTTTGGGAATTGAAACATTTTTGCTGCGGAGAGGGATAGGTCATATATTTGTTATTTATCTATGTTCAGTACTATAAGAAAACAGGCTTATTATTGATAAAAGCATCAAGGCAGTTATAATATTTATCGCTAAATATATTTATTTATATTCTTTTTTTTTGTAGAATTTCAAAAATAATTTCTTTTTCTTACCTTAACTTGACAAGCTGCTGCATGTATAGGCTGTTTAACTGACGATGTACTCATCATATTATTCGGAGTCAAATTTCCAGTTTGACTATGTGGTGAACCTATGTCTGCGGTCACTCCACCAGCATTTGCGGCTCCACTACCCAATGGTGATGGAGGTGATACTATTGTGGGTGGAGTTTTTGTACCAGAGCCAGTAATGTTACTTCCACCACCAGTGTTACCATTGGCATTAGAGTTGCCACTATTTGGATTATTGTTATTATTTTCTAGATATGTCTCAATTTGTAAACGAAATGGGACGCCTTTTTCGCCACCGTGTTTCTTTGGCGTAAATTCTGTGGATATACAGTTAACCTTAATGTAAACGCCGACTTCTTTCATGGGATCCCAGAAGATTTCCACCGTATTCAAATAGTTAGGATTTAATGGTTGAGATACATGACACAGGCCATAGGAGAGTGGTAAATCAACTTCGATAATACGTTCACCGGGACGTGATGCTTGCCATTGTTGCATTTGTTCACGTTCCATATACTGTAGACGACGCTCGTGAAAACATATTTTGATGACACTCTATAACAAAGACAACAACAATAATTAAAACAAAATAATCAAAATTATTCATATATACCGATACATATATACATATTTCCAATAAACACAAATGTTTGTTTAATAACTGATTTGAATGCGTTGGCACAAACTGTAATCTTTGAAAGCGAGTTGTTACCATACATTTTTCAAGCATTTGTATTTATTTGTCATTGATATGTAAATGACGATCTATGTTCAATTGAATTCGATGATGTTTGATGACTTTCTTTAACAATCAAAATAAAATAATTGATATCTATATGAAAATGACCTCTTTAATCAAAATGTCTTTAACAATTGATTGAATAGAACACGCTATGAGTGTTTCGGTGCACTCATGTGGCATCATCACCACCGCATCATGTGAGAGAAATGACTCAAAGGAAACGATGCGAAAAAACTTTCGTGGGGTGAACACTCAAAAAAAAAATTTTTATGAAATTTTCACAATTTTCCTCCTATAGAAAATGTTGTCAAAATTTTATTCCTATTTGTCAAATTTGTCAAATTTTTATTTCTATAGAAAATTTTGTCAAATTTCATTTCTATAGAAAATTTTGTCAAATTTCAGTTCTATAAAATATTTTGTCAAATTTCATTTCTATAAAAAATGTTGTCAAAATTTTATTTCTATAGAAAATTGTGTACAAAATTTTATTTCTTTCGTTTTGTTTGTTATTGTTGGTTTCTCTTCAATCATTATTGTTGCCTTTGATCTCAGCTTAAAACCATACATTGACTAAACTACAAGTGTAGCTTAATCAACAGAGGAAAAGTATGCTTGTCAAATTTATTTGGGCAAAGCCTTATAGACTGCAAGATGGTTGGATGGACGCATGTTTCGGAATTACCACATTCCTCATCAGCATCCTCTACTTGCAGCATAACTATTCAAGTGTAGTTCACTTTGGGTTGAGTGAATTACCCGAACTTATTCTGATAATTGGTTGATATTTTTGCTGCAAGTAGAGGATGCTGATGAGGAATGTGGTAATTCCGAAACAGCTGAACATCCAACCATCTTGCAATCTATAGGACTTTGCCCAAATAAATTTGACAAGCATACTTTTCCTCTGTTGGTTAAGCTATACTTGTAGTTTAGTCAATGCATGGTTTTAGTTAAGCTGAGATCAAAGACAACGATAAAAATTTTATTTTTATAGAACATTTTATCAAAATTTTATTTCTATAGAAAATTTTTTCAACATTTTATTTCAGTAGAAGATTTTGTCAATATTTTATTTCTATAGAAAATTTTGTCAAAATTTTATTTCTAAAGATAATTTTGTCATAATTTTATTTTTATAGAAAATTTTGTCAAAATTTTATTTCTATCTAAAGTTTTGTCAAAATTTTATTTTTATAGAAAATTTTATCAAAATTTTATTTCTATAGAAAATTTTGTAAAAATTTTATCTCTATAGAAAATTTTGTAAAAATTTTATCTCTATAGAAAATTTTGTAAAAATTTTATTTCTATAGAAAATTTTGTAAAAATTTTATTTCTATGGAAAATTTTGTCAAAATTTCATTTCTATAGAAAATTTAGTAAAAATTTTATTTATATGGAAAATTTTGTCAACGTTTTATTTCTATAGAAAATTTTGTCAAAATTTAATTTCTATAGAAAATTTTGTCAAAATTTCATTTCTATAGAAAATTTAGTAAAAATTTTATTTATATGGAAAATTTTGTCAACGTTTTATTTCTATAGAAAATTTTGTCAAAATTTAATTTCTATAGAAAATTTTGTCAAAATTTAATTTCTATAGAAAATTTTGTCAAAATTTTATTTCTATAGAAAATTTTGTCAAAATTTAATTTCTATAGAAAATTTTGTCAAAATTTAATTTCTATAGAAAATTTTGTCAAAATTTTATTTCTATAGAAAATTTTGTCAAAATTTAATTTCTGCAGAAAATTTTGTCAAAATTTTATTTCTATAGAAAATTTTGTCAAAATTTTATTTCTATAGAAAAATGTTATCAAATGACCTCTTTAATCAAAATGTCTTTAACAATTGATTGAATAGAACACGCTATGAGTGTTTCGGTGCAATCATGTGGCATCATCACCACCGCATCATGTGAGAGAAATGACTCAAAGAAAACGATGCGAAAAAACTTTCGTGGAGTGAACACTCAAAAAAAACAATTTATGAAATTTTCACAATTTTCCTCCTATAAAAAATTTTATCAAAATTTTATTCCTTTCGAAAAATTTGTCAAATTTTTATTTCTGTAGAAAATTTTGCCAAATTTTATTTCTATAGAAAATTTTGTCAAATTTCATTTCTATAAAAAATTTTGTCAAAATTTTATTTCTATAGAAAATTTTGCACAACATTTTATTTCTATTGAAAATGTTGTACAAAATTTTATTTCTTTCGTTTTGTTTGCTATTGTTGGTTTCTCTTCAATCATTATTTTAATTTTATTTCTATAGAACATTTTATCAAAATTTTATTTCTATACAAAATTTTGTCAACATTTTATTTTAATAGAAGATTTTGTCAATATTTTATTTCTATAGAAAATTTTGTCAACATTTTATTTCTATAGATAATTTTGTCATAATTTTATTGTTATAGAAAATTTTATCAAAATTTTATTTCTATCTAAAGTTTTGTCAAAATTTTGTAAAAATTTTATTTCTATAGAAAATTTTGTAAAAATTTTATTTCTATAGAAAATGTTGTCAAAATTTTATTTCTATAGAAAATTTTGTCAAATTTTCATTTCTATAGAAATTTAGTAAAAATTTTATTTCTATGGAAAATTTTGTCAACGTTTTATTTCTATAGAAAATTTTGTCAAAATGTTATTTCTATAGAAAATTTTGTCAAAATTTTATTTCTATAGAAAATTTTGTTAAAATTTCATTTCTATAGAAAATTTTTATCAAAATTTTATTTCTATAGAAAATTTTGTCAAAATTTTATTTCTATAGAAAATTTTGTCAAAATTTTATTTCTGTAGAAAATTTTGTCAAAATTTAATTTCTATAGAAAATTTTGTCAAAATTTTATTTCTATAGAAAATTTTGTAAACATTTTATTTCTATGGAAAATTTTGTCAACGTTTTATTTCTATAGAAAATTTTGCCAAAATTTAATTTCTATAGAATTTTTTTCTAAAATTTTATTTCTATAGAAAATTTTGTAAACATTTTATTTCTATAGAAAATTTTGTCAAAATTTTATTTCTACAGAAAATTTTGTCAAATTTTTATTTCTATAGAAAATTTTGTCAAAATTTTATTTCTGTAGAAAATTTTGTCAAAATTTAATTTCTATAGAAAATTTTGTCAAAATTTTATTTCTATAGAAAATTTTGTAAACATTTTATTTCTATGGAAAATTTTGTCAAAATTTCATTTCTATAGAAAATTTTATAAAAATTTTATTTCTATGGAAAATTTTGTCAACGTTTTATTTCTATAGAATATTTTGTCAAAATTTAATATCGATAGAAAAATTTTATTTCTATAGAAAATTTTGTCAAAATTTTATTTCTATAGATAATTTTGTCAAAATTTTATATTTGTAGAAAATTTTGTCAAAATTTTATTTTTATTGAAAGGTTTGTCAAAATTTTATTTCTATAGAAAATTTTATCAAAATTTTATTTCTATAGAAAATTTTGTCAAAATTGTATTTCTATAGATAATTTTGTCATAATTTTATATTTATAGAAAATTTAGTCAAAATTTTATTTCTATTGAAAATATTGTAAAAATTTTATTTCTATAGAAAATTTTATCAAAATTTTATTTCTATAGAAAATTTTGTCAAAATTTTATTTCTATAGAAAATTTTGTGAAAATTTAATTTCTATAGAAAAATGTTGTCAAAAATTTATTTCTATAGAAAGTTTTGTCAAAATTTTATTTCTATAGAAAATTTTGTCAAAAGTTTATTTCTGTAGAAAATTTTGTCAAAATTTTATTTCTATAGAAAACTTTGTCAAAATTTGATTTCTATAGAAAATTTTGTCAAAATTTTATTTCTGTAGAAAATTTTGTCAAAGTTTAATTTCTATAGAAATTTTTTCCAAAATTTTATTTCTACAGAAAAATGTTGTCAAAAATGTATTTCTATAGAAATTTTTCTCAAAAATTGATTTCTATAGAAAATTTTGTCAAAAGTTTATTTCTATAGAAAATTTTCTCAAAAATGTATTTATATAGAAAATTTTGTCAATATTTTATTTCTAAAGAAAATTTTGTCAAAATTGTATTTCTATAGATAATTTTTTCAAAATTTTATTTCTAGAGGTAATTTGTGAAGTACCTCTTATTTGAGGAGGAATATTTTGCAAAATCTGCCAAAACATCAAGAATTCTACCAAGCTACCAAACAGTAAATAATCTACCAATTTTGGTAAAATTCTACCAACTCTGGCAACCACTGTCACATCGATGTTTGGCATTGTCTGCTAAGACGCACGGTTCCAATTCTTGTCGTGTTCTGATTTTGGGGTACACTGTGGTTGTTTCGAAGTCACTGGGTTCAACTATTGTCGGGGCTTGATTATGGGGGCCACTGTAGCTGATGTAGACAACCTGTTTCCAATTGCTGCCTCGTCTTGAAAATGGGAACAACAGTGCCTGGTGATGATGTCTTGTCTAGCTTTTGAGAATAACAGCGGCTGGTGTCGACTCACTCTGTTCAATTACTGGTGTGTCCTTATTGTGGGACAATAGTGGCAGGTTACCACTCACTGTATTCAATCGTGTCTAGCTCTTGGCATAACAGTGGCTGCCGAGAACGCACGCACAGTTTCCAATCAATGTCGTGTCGTCTAAATGTCCTTGTAAGTCGGAACTCACTTGGTCTTCTGATTTTCAATACTTTACCGAAAAGTCAGGACATGTTAAAAACCGATTAACCGATTGTCCCTCAGAGGATACTAATAAAATATTGTTTAGTTGAAAAACAATTTTCGTATTTTGTCAATAGATGTCGTTGGAGTCGTATATCTCCAGTGGTGCCAATCACATATATCCATTTAAAAAATGTTAACTATAAAATATCTGCGCTAATCCCATGAAAAGTGGGTCAAATATGACAATAATGGGCTATTCTTCAAAAATTTGGATAGCTTGGCAGACCTTGTACCATCGGACTACTATTTGATTCATTCAAAAGATCGTCAGCCAGAATGGTATATATTTGGTTCAACCAGGTTCATTATAAATTTAAAAAATGCGTTAATGTTTGATAAACAGTTTTGCCAGAAGTCTTCCACCTAAAACCGCTATATTAAATTTCGTTTAATAAATTTTTAATTTTTTTTTTCTTAAATGTAAATTTAGTGCAAATTATTATTGCTCACATCATTCGCAAGTTTGCCATCTTTACGCTTTTTTTGTTTGTTTTTGAATCTTACAAATGATGATTGCCTATTGTTTTTGTTTAAAGTCAAGCAATTGTTTCTAATTAAAATATATTAAAAGCAATTAAGACAATTGGCTAAATGTTAAAAGAATACAATCAACAGAGAGTAAAGAAAAACAAACAAAACAATAGACATCATTCCGTGCAAAAACTTACCAACATAAACGTATGCAAGCTCTTAATAGGCAAGTTGTAGTTTATTTTTTTTTAACATTTTAATAATTTTTGCATGCACTCGATACATGCAAAATACGAGAATTTATGTGTTAAAGTTCACAGTGGTGACAAATAAAAATTGGTACACAGAGAAAAGTTTCAAAATATAAATTGTTTGGTGGTAAAATTTTTTAATAAGTTTAGAAAAAAACAAAATTATTTTTGATTTCTTAAAATTCTTGGATAACATCTTAAAAACTAAATAGTTTAGCAATAGACCAAAAATCACAAACATGTAATAGCAGACATTGACTGCTGTATTTTGCAGTTTTTATTCTATGAGTGTACATGCTTTTCAAAATCATTCCGTAAGGGACAATGGACAATTCTCTCGACTTCGACTGCAGATAAATTTTATAAGGCTAACATTATTAAGATAAATATGTCGATGCCTTTACTGGGACATTTGAAATGATTCCAATGAAAAATTATTATAAAAAAAATTCTTTTTTTTTAATTTCGTGACTGAAGCCTAATATTTAGTTTTGATTCTAAGAGATGATATGTCGTAAAGAGATATTAATTGCTTTTCGATTTTTTTCGAGCTTGGACTTACCTTTAGAATTTTATCCCGGTACATGGATAAATCACCAATTTTCTTCAATTTAATTTCATAACTTTGACCCTGATTGAGATAGGTAAGGGTATCCTCATTATTCTTGGTAGCAATAGATGTGGCAGCTGCCAAAATATATTGAAATCTAAAAAATATATATAAAAAAGAAAAAGTATGAAGAGTTTGGACACAGAAAAAAATATCACCAAAATATTAACAATCAAAAAGTTGATAGAAGTTGAAAATTTTTTTAATTAATAAATTAATTGATACAATTAACTTTTTAATCAAATTGACAAGACTAATGCGTCTTACAGACTATAAGTTTTTCCGGATGGAATGTCTGTGTTTGTAAAGAATCTTACAGTGTGTCCAATCGTTACGACAATTCGTTGATGACTAAATAATCGGTAAATATTTTATCGATCCCATAAACATGCAGCAGTATCGATTATCCCTTCGGATTTAACTTATAATGTGGCCAATATATGGGATATGTTCGACACGACCACTGTCGTCCGGATAAACTTATAGTCTGCACGGCGCATAAGTCAATCTGAAATTTTTAACTAAAAATGTATTTTAAACAATCAATTTTTTTAATCAAACTAAAAATACTACGTCAATTCAGATAGTAATTGAATTGATTTTTGCAATCAATATCAATAAAATTTTTAATTGAATCAATTAAAAAATTTAACCCTCTAATGTCCCAATTTTTTTGCCAGCTGATTAAATTTTCAATGTTAACGACACAAAAGCAAGAGAACTAAGCAAATTTATACGGTAAAATTTAGCATATGCTGCAAAGCTTCCTGAATAGTTTCAAATAAGTCTTCTTTTTATTTTACCCATTTTTGTTGACTTAAGGTGTGTTTTATTAAAAGCCTCCTTATTAAATGAAGCCCGCCTAAAGGTAGACTTGGGCATTAGAGAGTTAATTGAAATTTGCTAATGAAATCAATTAATTTTTTAATCAAGTATTTTTTTTATGCCCAATTAAAACTGTGATTGATGCTATCATTTTCGTAATGGAAGACATTTCAATTAAAACATTAATTGGGTCAATTAATTTCGTGATTGAAAGATTTTTTTTTGTGTTTTTGGACACAGAAAAAATCCGTTGTTAAACTAATGCTAAAATTAAATTACGTTTATGGCAAAAATGTTGTTTTATTTTAGTTAATTAAAAAATGCTTAGCCCAAAAAATTTTTTTAAATTTTCTTTAATTCAAGTAAAGGGTGATTCTTTTGAGGTTAGGATTTTCATGCATTAGTATTTGACAGATCACGTGGGATTTCAGACATGGTGTCAAAGAGAAAGATGCTCAGTATTTCATCATGAGTAGACTTACTAACGAGCCACAACGTCGAATTTTCAGTGAATGGGCCCTAGAAAAGTTGGCAGAAAATCCGCTTTTTTATCGACAAATTTTGTTCAGCGATGAGGCTCATTTCTGGTTGAATGGCTACGTAAATAAGCAAAATTGCCGCATTTGGAGTGAAGAGCAACCAGAAGCCGTTCAAGAACTGCCCATGCATCCCGAAAAATGCACTGTTTGGTGTGGTTTGTACGCTGGTGGAATCATTGGACCGTATTTTTTCAAAGATGCTGTTGGACGCAACGTTACGGTGAATGGCGATCGCTATCGTTCGATGCTAACAAACTTTTTGTTGCCAAAAATGGAAGAACTGAACTTGGTTGACATGTGGTTTCAACAAGATGGCGCTACATGCCACACAGCTCGCGATTCTATGGCCATTTTGAGGGAAAACTTCGGAGAACAATTCATCTCAAGAAATGGACCGGTAAGTTGGCCACCAAGATCATGCGATTTGACGCCTTTAGACTATTTTTTGTGGGGCTACGTCAAGTCTAAAGTCTACAGAAATAAGCCAGCAACTATTCCAGCTTTGGAAGACAACATTTCCGAAGAAATTCGGGCTATTCCGGCCGAAATGCTCGAAAAAATTGCCCAAAATTGGACTTTCCGAATGGACCACCTAAGACGCAGCCGCGGTCAACATTTAAATGAAATTATCTTCAAAAAGTAAATGTCATGGACCAATCTAACGTTTCAAATAAAGAACCGATGAGATTTTGCAAATTTTATGCGTTTTTTTTTTTTTTTTAAAGTTATCAAGCTCTTAACAAATCACCCTTTATTACTCAACAATTTTACGAACTAAACGTGGGTATATATTTCAATGGCCGTACTTAAGAAAAAAGCAAACTGTTTATGAATGAAAAAATAAAGAACGCTGGTTCAAATCTCACTACACTCAAAAAAATTTTTTTCTGATTCAATCACGAAATTAATTGATCCAATTAATTTTTAATTGAAATGTCTTCAATCACAGAAATGATAGTATCAATTAAAAAATTAATTGAAGGTCAATTAAAAAGTTAATTGATCCAATTAAAAAATTAATTGATACTATTATTTTTGTGATTGATTTTTGTTTTAATTAAAAAATTTTTTAAATCAATTAAATTTTTAATTGAATATTTTTTAAAACTCAATTAAAATTTTAATTGGAAAACTTTTCGTGAAATTTTTTTGTGTGTAGCGGCAATTTTTCTTTAAATATTTTTCTAAACAAGTATATATATATAGAAGTAAGTTCGGCCGGGCCGAATCTTAAATACCCACCACCATGAATCAAATATACTAGTTTCCTTTGAAAATTTCAGGGGGGTTTGATGACAGATATTTTCCCAAGCAGATCAGTTCAACCAGTACGCTTCCCACAGATAAATGTAAAGATTTTACCTATGAAGACTAGATCAGATTCTGAATTTATTAGAACCATTTTTTGTTAGAATTTTAGAGGAATCATAAGCATTTCTTGTAAGTGTGCAAGAAAATGATGAAATAACGCCTTGATTTGAAATCTAAATTCTGTAGATTTTCATCCCAATTATTTAAATGATTACGAGAAGTAAAATCTGGAAATTTTGCATTCAGTATCAAGCAATTTTCATGATCAGTGTGTCTTGTATACCCTCAATAAGTGAAATCGGTCTATATGGAGGCCTTACCAAATGGACCGATAAAACTAAATCATATACACTTTGTTATGGGTCTAAAATGCCAGTATATTTTCAATTTGTGGCAAATCGGATAAAAACTACAAATTTCTAGAAACCCTAGGAGTTAAATCGGGAGTTCGGTGTAATGGGGGTTATACCAAAACATGGAAGGATACACACAGTATTCAGCACATTTACTTTTAGTTCTGGAATCTAGACCCCAAATCGGAGGGCTGGTTTATAGGCTATATCAAAAACTGTACCGATATTCAATATATTCGGCACACCTCTTTATGGTCCTAGAATACCTCTAGATTTCCAATTTCAGGCAAATTGGATAAAAACTACGGATTCTAGAAGCCCAAGAAGTAAAATCGGAAGATCGGTCTATATGGGGGCTATATAAAAACATGGACCGATGCACCCCATTTTCGGCACACCTCTTTAAGGTCCTATAATACCTTTAGATTTCCGATTTGAGGCAAATTGGGTAAAAATTACGGATTCTAGAAGACCAAGAAGTAAAATCTATATGGTGACTATATCAAAACATGGACCGATAGGCACCATTTTCGGTACACTTTTTGATGGTCCTAAAATACCTCTAGATTTCCAATTTCAGGCAAATTGGATAAAAACTACAGTTTTTCTAAGCCCAAGACCCCAAATCGGGAGGTCGGTTTATATATCAAAACTTGGACCGATATAGCCCATCTTCGAACTTGACCTGTCTGCAAACAAAAGGCAGACAGACATGCTTATATTGTCTTAGAATTTCTCCCTGATCAAGAATATATATACTTTATATAGTCGGAAATCGATATTTCGATGTGTTACAAACGGAATGACAAACTTATTATACCCCAGTCACCATTCTATGGTGGTGGGTATAAAAATATATTTTTTTGTTATGCATCGTTTTTAATTAATTTTTTTCGGCATATATTTGTGTATAAATTTATTTTCTCCATTAAAATCAAAATCAAAAAATTCAAAATTATCGTAATTCAAAAAAAAAAATTAAAAAAATTCAAACGGCTCAGGCTCAAATCCCAGCGTATATTTTTGTACAAATTTATTTTTTTTCCATTAAAAATCAACAAAAATTAAAAATTATCGTAATTTCCAAAATCTTCTCAAAAGAACTTCCTTGGAAGTAAAAAAGTCAAACGGCTCAGGTTCAAATCCCAACGGGGATGATTTTTTTATTATTTATTTTACTTTTTATTGATTTTCTATTATTTTTTGCGATATTTAATTGTGTAAAACTTTTAACTTCAAACGGTCTAATTCCGTACTTACTAAGACTTGTCAAAAAGGACCACATCGGAAGTGGAAAAAAATAATGGGGGGTTCCGGAATTCCCTTTACAAGAATGTTTGTAAAACAACTTCCATTTTTTTGCTGAGATTATGTAATTAGACAACAATTATTACCGAACAAAATGTTAAGTCTATTTAATTTGGATTTTTTTTTTAGTTTAGTTAAAATTTTAATTAGGATTAGCGTTGCCGTTGAGATATTCTAAAAAGTGGCACAAAAAGTGCCACACGTCGTAAGTGTGCCACATTCATTTAAAAAAAAAATGGCACACTTTTTCATAAAGAAAAAGCAGCTTGAAACCCATTTATATCAAAATTTTATATCGAATAGTGAAATATTTTTGTGTTTTTTTTTTTTTTTTTTTCAATTTAGAACTTTACTAACCTAACAATAATTTTGTCTCCATTTAGGTGAAAGTCATTCTTTCAAATTTAATATTCAGAAAATTAGCCAGATTTATCTACTATAGAAATTTAGCCGATAATATTATGAAAAAAAAAGAAAATTTGCTCACACGCATAATAATATTTTACTCGTGAACTCGATTAGATCATATCTGTAATCTTACCGCTACTAGGGATCGAAATGTGTAAAATGGGTGAATGTTAATTAAAAAGTGGCACAAAAAAGTAAAACGTACCACACTTAGTGGCTCAATAAAAAGTTGGCCGCTTGAAAATAGTGACAAATTTGCACAACGGTACCGCTTATTGGGATAATAATTTTTTTAATAAAAAACGAAATAATTTTCTTAACTTTATAGCTTAATTCACACAGAGAAGGAATATGATCACCTCAAACATGTTTCAAGAGCAAAATGTTATTTTTGGATGGTGACCATGTAGCAAAAAAGTTGTTTTCTCGCTAAACATAACATGCTTGCCGAAATCATATACATAATTTCCGAAAAAACATGGGTGCGACAAACATCTTAAATGGTCACCATCCGAAAATAACATTTTGCTCTTGAAATATGTTTGAGGTGATCATATTCCTTCTCTGGGTGTTTGTTTAAAAAGATAATTGTTTTTTGTTTTGAAAATACTTACTTGTAATCATCAGAATTAGCAACGACTGCATTCGATGCCGCTATAGGTGTTACAGATCCTGTACGTCCAAGAGAATTTTGTTCGATTTTACTGGCATCAACTACAGTAAGAAGCTGACGTGCTATATATGATTTAAATAAATAAAAGACAAAAGAAATTAGATATTTCAAAAGTATCTTTGTGATATTTAATAAATAAATTTAGGTCGTAGACTTTTTATCGTCCAGGCAAAATACTATGGAAAATTTATAATACATATTCATTACAAATTAAAAAAAATTAATTAAGGTTTGATTAGAAATACAGAAATACTTTTTCATACATCTGCGTCTAAATGTTTAATGTGGATATACCCAGCAGAAAAAAATGAACCCACCATGAAAGAAAATTTAGGTTTGTATTAGAAATTTTTAACTAAAATATTTTAGTAAATGCAACGTGATCCAAATAACTTAATAATCTTTGTCAAATTGACGAAAATGTATTAACAATAATATTTTTTTCTGTTCTTTAATAAAATTTCATATTTTGGAAGAAAAAATTGGAAATAAAAATTGATAAAATATCGTTAGTTCTAGACTGATACAATTTTAGTAACACTCAGATTCAGCAAACTTTTTGGAAAATATGGACTATTTTCATTTGTACTTCATAAAAACTTTTGTTCTAATTTTTAGTTCAAGTTATTAAAATAAGCAAAAAAATAATTAAAATAAAATTTTTTTCACAATTGGCTAAATTGAACTAAAATAAAATTAGGTTAAGTTAAAGTTGCAGCCCGTTTTGATTCAGTCTTACTTAGACTATTCAGTCCATTGTGATAATGAAATTAAAGTTAATTCGGGTAGAAACATTTCGCTGTCTTTTTTCTGGGGGTAATAAACGTTTTATGTTCTAATAGTTAGGTAGCATTAACACTCCTATGTGGTCAATAGTTTTTTTCAGTGTATTCTTAATTTGAAGACGAAATATCTATTGACATAAATTTTACATATCTCTTAAGCTTATATAAAGACCAAAGAAATTAGATTTTCCAAAGTTTTTTTTTACGATAACTTATAAATAAATTCAAAAAAAAATTCTATGGAAAAGTTTTATTTCTATAGAAAATATTGTCAAAATGCTATTTCTATTGAAAATTTTGTCAATATTTTATTGCTAGGCCATCAGCTACTATAGAAAATTTTGTAAACATTTTAATCCTATAGAAATTTTTCTCAAAATTTTATTTCTATAGAAAATTTTGTAAAAAATTGTATTTCAATAGAAAATTTTGTCAAACATTGTATTTGTATAGAAAATTTTGCAAAATTTTATTTCTACAGAAAATTTTATTTCTTTAGACAATTTTATCAAAATGTTATTTCTATAGAAAATTTTGTCAAAATGTTTTTTCGATAGAAAATTTTGTTAAAAATTTTATTTCTATAGAAAATGTTGTCACAAATTTTATTTCTATACAAATTTTTTTTCAAAAATTTTATTTCTATACAAATTTTTTTTCAAAGTTTTATTTCTATACAAAATTTTTTTCAAAAATTTTATTTCTATAGAAAATTTTGCCAAAATTTTATTTCTATAGAAAATTTTGTCAAAATTTTATTTCTTTAAAAAATTTGGTCTAAATTTTATTTCTATAGAAAATTTTGTCAAAAATTTTATTTCTATAGGAATTTTTTTTTAAATTTTATTTCTATAGAAAATTTTGCCAAAATTTTATTTCTATAGAAAATTTTGTCAAAATTTTATTTCTATAGAAAATTTTGTCAAAATTTTATTTCTATAGAAAATTTTGTCAAAATTTTATTTCTATAGAAAATTTTGTCTAAATTTTATTTCTATAGAAAATTTTGCCAAAATTTTATTTCTATAGAAAATTATGCCAAAAGATTTAATTTCTATTGAAAATTATTTATTTCTATAAAAAATGTTGTCAAAA
Source organism: Haematobia irritans (assembly GCF_050003625.1). Taxonomy (NCBI): domain Eukaryota; kingdom Metazoa; phylum Arthropoda; class Insecta; order Diptera; family Muscidae; genus Haematobia; species Haematobia irritans. The sequence continues at coordinate 140,367,263 of NC_134401.1, read as the reverse complement.
TTTTATTATTATAAAAATTTTCTAAAATTAACCTACAATTTCCTTCCACCAATTTATTGTTCAACATTAATTAATTTTCAGACTCTTAGTGTGGCCATTTTGTTTTCAGGCATTCAGATATAATTAAACGAAAAGAAGTACTTATAAATTTTTCAACAAAAATACAAAAATGATTGACAACACTACTATCATAATGAATTAGTAAAAACATCTTCAAAACTCCTCAAAATCAAAGTTTAATTAAGCCAACATCAAATTACAAATACAAGAGCAAGGTATGAAAATCAATTTACCTTCAGTTATGTTCTTAACACATCAATGAGAGTACACTCACCTTGTTCATTATTGACTACAGTACCCTTGATCGATGGGGAACTTTGTTCTACAGCTTGATGTAGTTGTTGTTGTTGTTGCTGATGGTTGCTATTACCCTGTGGAGAGCCACAGGCACAATGATTGTCAATCAAATCGACACTGCTTTTATGTTTATCTGGCGTCTCAGAGGCCGTTAATTGTGTACTTGGTGACGGCGTTGAATCTAAGAGACCACTGTTGTTTGCTGTTGTAGGCTGTTTGTCATGTTTGGGAATATTCAAACTACTAACTGGACTAGGAATATTATGTAATGATGTCTTATTGGAAATTTTCAATTGATCCGCTTGTGGTTCTTGCTTGAGAACGGGTTGTAACCCCGAAGAGAATGACATAAACGATTCACTAAAAATGGAGAGGATGATTTTGATTACAGCAGTGTATAAAAGTTTTAAAATGTCAGATAAACCAAATATGGTTGCCCCATATGAAAAGTACACTCCTTTAAGGATTTTGATATTGATTCCCAGTTCCTTTTGGGGAACTGTCTTGCTTTAAATATATACCCCGGAGAAAGAATATGATCACCTCAAAGATGGTTGAAGAGCATAATGTTATTTTTTGACGGAGATAATGAAATATGTTGGCCGCAACCATGTTATTTTCTCGAAACTTATATATCTGACTTCGCCATGCCTGTTTATGTTTGGAGAGAAAACATAAACATGCATGAAAATTATTTTTGCAAAAAAAACTCTTTGAGGTGATCACCATATTCCTCTCTTCGTGCCACTGTTCTGCGATAACCCGTCTATTATACTGTGTTATTAAGTAAATATTTTTTTCTCAGTGTACATACATCCTTCCATGTTTACCTTTAACAAATTATTTTTGTCCTTGTTACTATTATTAAGTTTATTTATATGTCACACTTACTTGTTTAAATATGAATTACTATTGAATTCAGCATTTAAATCAAATCCTATATCATCGGTCCAATTGTTACGACCTGCAAAAGAGAACAAATAAAAAAAAACAAAATAAATAGAAATAAACCACTATATACTTAAAAAAAACACATTCTGCAAAATGTTATCATAAAACGTGTTTCATGCTCATTTATTATCTTATTTAAATATTTACGATGTTTTGTGTATATTTGTGACTTGTTTTTCTATACCATTAATAATTGTTGTTAAATATAGCGTGGCTATAAGTTAAGGCAACTATTAATTAATACTAGACGTTGTGTCGTAACGTAATTAACGTCATCCCTACTCCTTAATCATTAAATTTTGTTTACCAAATTTTGTCTTTGACGTCATGTTAATCGACTGATATTTCTCAAAAGTTATGATTTAAGACGATCGTATAAGCAATTTTCGAGATAGTACCTGTTTCATAAATAGGGTACACTCTAACAAAAAAAGTTTATTAGCAGCCAATTTCGAGGCCAAACAACAAGGCACGATAAACATGAGACCGATAATCCACCAAGAGGCCAGAAAAAAGGGGGAACGAGACAAAGGTCAAATGGAAGATATGGGAAGTGACCTATACATGACTCTGGTCCACGGTTGCCACAGTTGGTATAGAAATACACTTTTGACAAAATTTTCTATAGAAATAAAATTTTGACATAATTTTCTATAGAAATAAAATTTTGACAAAATTTTCTACAGAAATAAAATTTTGACAAAATTTTCTATAGAAATAAAATTTTGACAAAATTTTCTGTAGAAATAAAATTTTGACAAAATCTTCTATAAAAATAAAATGTTGACAAAATTTTCTATAGAAATAACATTTTTACAAAATTTTCTATAGAAATAAAATTTTGACAAAATCTTCAACAGAAATAAAATTTTGACAAAATCTTCAACAGAAATAAAATTTTCTATAGAAATAAAAAACTTTTCTATAGAAGTAAAATTTTGACAAAATTTTCTATAGAAATAAAATTTTGACAAAATTTCCTATAAAAATAAAAGTTTTCAAAATCTTCTATAGAAATAAAATTTTAATAAAATTTTCTATAGAAATAAAATTTTGACAAAATCTTCTACAGAAATAAAATTTTGACAAAATTTTCTATAGAAATAAAATTTTGACAAAATTTTCTGTAGAAATAAAATTTTGACAAAATCTTCTATAGAAATAAAATTTTGACAAAATTTTCTATAGAAATAAAATTTTGACAAAATTTTCTATAGAAATAAAATTTTGACAAAATTTTCTATAGAAATAAAATTTTGACAAAATTGTCTATAGAAATAAAATTTTGACAAAATTTTCTTATAGCAATAAAATTTTGACAAAATTTTCTATAGAAATAAAATTTTCACGAAATTTTCTATAGAAATAAAATTTTGACAAATTTTCCTATAGAAATAAAATTTTCACGAAATTTTCTATAGAAATAAAATTTTGACAAAATTTCCTATAGAAGTAAAAGTTTTCAAAATTGTCTATGGAAATAAAATTTTGACAAAATGTTCTACACAAATAAAGTTTTTGGAAAATTTTCTATAGAAATAAAATTTTGACAAAATTTTCTATGTGGTATCATAATGGACTGAATAGTCTAAGTGAGCCTGAAATACCGCGCTGCCACTTAACCTAACCTAACCTAACCTAACCTTCTATAGAAATACAATTTTGACAAAAATTTCCGTAGAAATAAAATTTTTACAAAATTTTCTATAAAAATAAAATTTTGACAACATTTTCTACAGAAATAAAATATTGACAAAATTTTCCATAGAAAACAAATGTTGTCAAAATTTTCTATAGAATTAAAATTTTGACAAAAATTTCTATAGAAATAAAATTTTGACAAAATTTTCTATAGAAATAAAATTTTGACAAAATTTTCTATAGAAATAAAATTTTGACAAAATTTTCTATAGAAATAAAAGTTTGAGTAAATTTCCTGTAGAATCAATATTTTGCAAAATTTTCTATACAAATAAAATTTTGACAAAATTTTCTGTAGAAATAAATTTTTGACAAAATTTTCTATAGAAATAAAATTTTGACAAAATTTTCTATAGAAATAAAAGTTTGAGTAAATTTTCTGTAGAATCAATATTTTGCAATATTTTCTATACAAATAAAATTTTGACAAAATTTTCTGTAGAAATAAATTTTTGACAAAATTTTTTATAAAAATAAAATGTTGACAAAATTTTCTATGGAAATAAAATGTTGACAAAATTTTCTATAGAAATAAAATTTTGACAAAATTTTCTATAGAAATAAAATGTTGAAAAAATTTTTTAAAGAAATTAAATGTTGACAACATTTTTTAAAGAAATAAAATTTTAGCAAAATTCTCTATAGAATTTTGCTAAAATTCTATAGAGAAAAAAAGAATCTATAATAAAATGTTGACAAAATTTTTTATAGAAATAAAATTTTGATCAAATTTCCTATAGAAAAGAAAATTTTCTATAAAAATTAAATTTTGACAAAATTTCTATAAAACGATCATTTTGATTAAATTTTCTATAAAGTCAATATTAAGTCAACATCATAAAAATTTTAATTCTCGTAAGATCATACTATCAAAGGCCATTATGGGTAAGTTCCCCTTTTTTAGAATCTTAGATCCATTTAGATTTTAATATCAGGCATTTTCACATTTAGTGAAATAAAATTATCAGAATAACCTATTGTTCGACATATTTTTTTTTTTCATTTCGGGTTCGATTGGGATGCCCAAATTAAAACAGATTTCTAAGAGTTTGTCCGAGACTGGTTCCTGAGGACCTGTCTATGGGGTGCTCCTGCTAAATTGTCCCAGGACGTGTCCTTTGGGATGAGTCCAAGACGCGTCCTAAAATGTAAATTTACCCCGTCAATGACAAATCCATGTTAAAGTGACCGGTCCCATCCATACGTTTTGACCAGAACTGGGACTGGTCCATACACACCAGAGACTAGTCCTGTACCGGTTCTGTGGTTGGGATGAGTCCAAGACGCGTCCTAAAATGTAAATTTACCCCGTCAATGACAAATCCATGTTAAAGTGACCGGTCCCATCCATACGTTTTGACCAGAACTGGGACTGGTCCATACACACCAGAGACTAGTCCTGTACCGGGTCTGTGACTGATCCATTTCCCGTAGGGAAGGTTTTTATATTTTCTACATTTTTTTCAAATTTTGGTAGTTATTTTTGCCTCGAGTGGCAACCATAGTGGGAGAAGAAACTTTTGGGGGAAAGGAGAGTATTCCCCCAATAGAATTAAAAACGGAAAATTATTTCTAGAATTTCAAAAGGCGAAAGGTTCAGGTGTACTTCGCCATGAAGCCGAAAAGATCCAATTACTCATTCAACTCAAGCCAAGTCTTAAATGAATATCATCAGTTTGTTTTTTAAGTCATCATGATAACCAGATAAGTATTCTAAATATACTTAGATTTGATTTATATTTTTTAAAACCTTATCGCCCACTGTTCGCTCTTCTCAGGGAACAGTTCGATAATTTAGAAAACAACTCCCGATAGCATACAATAACAGCTTTCGTACAAAACGAGAAGATTATTGAATTAGTATGACCTAATTTAAAATATTTCATGTAATTCTTTTGTTTCTTAGTTTTGGTTGGATTGAAATGAAATCTCCTGCTGTATATTAAATCTATCTGTCTGGGTTAAGTTTAATCATTTTCCGGTTTTAATCGACTCCCTTCGTATTTTATTTAAGGCACCCGCCGCCGGCATTGTTTAGTGTTTGTTAGTTTGTCAACTTTAAACAAATAAGCACGCATCGATAGCAAAAACGAAAACAACAAAAAAACAAAATGTTATAATCGGGTACAGTAGATTATAATACACTCTACATAAGAAAATAAAAAAACAACAAAAATCGATCGAAACGCATAAATCTCACCTACTGATTTATGGCACATTCTTTTAGGCTAGCTTATACTCTGTTTGACATTGTTATCGACTTTTTTTTTATTTGCTACCACGGAAAATTTCTCTTGAATATAATGCAGTTTATTATGGTAGAAATATGAAAACATTCGAAAAAATGTCTCCATGGAATTCTACAAGGAAAAAAAAATAATTTATTTCAAGCATTTCAGTTTTGTATACCAACACTTCTTAACCCGCCAATGAGGGAAAATTTGAACTAAAATAGTTAACTAATTGCAATAGTACTTTTTTCAATTTAATTGTTTTTCGATTTTTTTAAAGATTCGGAGGAAAAGGGCTCATATAAACATCTCTTATGTGAGTGTCCTGCATTTTGTGTAAGTCGTAAGCGAATTTTAGGGTCTTATAATTGGCGTTGACTTGCTACGAGACAGAAGAAAATAATCAGGTGGGCCTAACATTAATTCAAAGATTTAATATCTCAGTTAATTTAAAGACTATTTCTTTAAATCAAAAATATTTTTTCTATACTTTAAGGGGAATATGACTTACTTCAAAGACTTACGACTTTATCGGAGGGACGCGAATTTCAAAGATTCGTGTCCTAAATTTAAAGAAAACAATTCTTAAAGCTAAGATTATGAACTTTCTTTAAATTAAAATATTTGTATTTAAATATCCTTAACATTGTATAAAATGCGTATACCAAATTTAGGTTGCATAATTTTCTAATTACACTCAAAAAAAGGTGAACCCACTAGGAAAGAAAATTTTTTGATTAATTTTAGAAAATTTAGATTTATTTTAGAAAATTTTAACTAAGCTGTTTTATAAATGCAGCTGTCATGGAGATTTCACTAAAATAAGAAAATTGTTCGACAAATTCAAAAAATATTTATTAGAAATAATTACACTAGTTTACACTGAAAATGCATTTTTTGCATGATTTGACATCGGATTTTTCACTCAATTGCTTATAACTTTGTCATTTTTCGATTTTTCGTTTTTCTTCTAGTTAGTCTTATTACTTACGTTAGAGTATCATCTATACGACCATGAAGAGAAACAAATTTTTTTCAATGGTTTGTACTTTTCCGGCCGAAAAGGGTCACTGTAAAACATGATTTTTTTTGGAAATTTTCCTTTTTTACATCGATATTTTTGGAACCACTTAACTTATTACAGATCCAATTATACACGATTATTCGTCATCTCAATACCTTTCATTTAACGATATAATCGGACTTTTCTAACTCGAGATATAATTTGTTTAGTGAAAAAAGAGCGAAAAACCAAAAATAACGGGATATCTCAAAAACTGTTCCATATAAAAACAAGTATATACGGCCGTAAGTTCGGCCAGGCCGAATCTTATGTACCCTCCACCATGGATTGCGTAGAAACTTCTACGAAAGACTGTCATCCACAAATTTCAACTCACTCGGATGAAATATGCTCCTCCAAGAGGCTCCAAAACCAAATCGCGGGATCGTTTTATATGGGGGCTATAAATGATTATGGACTGATATGGACCACTTTTGGCATGGTTGTTAAATATCATATGCTACCACCACGTACCAAATTGCAACCAGATCGGATGAATTTTGCTTCTCCAAAAGGCACCGGAGGTCAAATCTGGCGATCGGTTTATATGGGAGCTATATATAATTATGGACTGATAGGAACCAATTCCTGCATGGTTGTTGGATACCATATACTAACATCACGTACCAAATTTCAACCGAATGGGGATCGGTTTATATGGGGCCTATATATAATTATGGACCGATATCGACCAATTTTTGCATGGGTGTTTGAGGCCATATATTAACATCACGTACCAAATTTGAAGTGAATAAGATGAATTTTGGTCTTCCAAGCGGCTCCGGAGGTCAAATCTGGTGATCGGTTTATATGGGGGCTATATATAATTATGGACCAATTTTTGCATGGTAATTAGAGACCATATACTAACATCATGTACCAAATTTCAGCCGGATCGGATGAAATTTGTTTCTCTTAGAGACTCTGCAAGCCAAATCGGGGGATCGGTTTATATGGGGGCTATATATAATTATGGACCGATATAGACCAATTTTTGCATGGTCATTAGAGACCATATACTAACATCATGTACCAAATTTCAGCCGGATTGGATGAAATTTGTTTCTCTTAGAGGCTCTGCAAGCCAAATCGGGGGATCGGTTTATATGGGGGCTATATATAATTATGGACCGATGAGGATCAATTTTTGCATGGTTGTTAGAGACCATATACTAACACCATGTACCAACTTTCAGCCGGATCGGATGAAATTTGCTTCTCTTAGAGGCCCCGCAAGCCAAATCGGGGGATCGGTTTATATGGGGGCTATATATAATTATGCACCGATATGAACCAATTTTTGCATGGTTGTTAGAGACCATATACTAACACCATGTACCAAATTTCAAAAGTGGACCGATATGTCCCATGTGTAATACCATCCGACCTACATCAATAACAACTACTTGTGCCAAGTTTCAAGTCGATAGCTTGTTAGCGTGATTTCAACAGACGGACGGACGGACGGACATGCTCAGTTCGACTCAGAATTTCACCACGACCCAGAATATATATACTTTATGGGGTCTTAGAGCAATATTTCGATGTGTTACAAACGGAAAGACAAAGTTAATATACCCCTCATCCTATGGTGGAGGGTATAAAAAGTTTTAAAATTGTTTTCGAATTCAGCAGACCAAAAGACATAAGAAAAGTCACATCTCATCAAATGTAACATACAAGAAGGTTAGGTTAGGTTAGGTGGCAGCCCGATGTATCAGGCTTACTTAGACTATTCAGTCTATTGTGATACCACATTGGTGAACTTCTCTCTTATCACTGAGTGCTGCCCGATTCCATGTTAAGCTCAATGACAAGGGACCTCCTTTTTATAGCCGAGTCCGAACAGCGTTCCACATTGTAGTGAAACCACTTAGAGAAGCTTTGAAACCCTCAGAAATGTCACCAGCATTACTGAGGTGGGATAATCCACCGCTGAAAAACTTTTTGGTGTTCGTTCGAAGCAGGAATCGAACCCACGACCTTGTGTATGCAAGGCGGGCATGCTAACCATTGAACCACGGTGGATCCAATGTACATGAAAAAATATATTGTAAACTAGTGTTATTTTTTTCACTTGTTAACGAAAATTTCGAAGGTTAGTTTCATACGAAGTTCTTGATGGGCGCATTATTGGTAAAATTTACAAATTTAAAAAAAATTTAATTTTAACGTACACAAAAAAATTATTAAAGTCAAGAAGACTTTCTCAAAACATAATAATTCAATGAACTAAAATGGAGTTAAATTGGATTTAGTGTTATATAGGATTCACTTTTTTAAGAAATTAATGGTCAAAACTGGGTATTGGTACACCTCCATAGCGATATATCGCCTACACATTTGCTAACGAAAATTCCGTGAAACGTTATTATCGATTATTTACATTTTGCTCTCATAAGAAATAGACACACTGGAAAGACAGTGAACCCACCCACCAGGAACAAAAATTTTGGATATTTTTAGAAAATTTTGATTATTTTTAGAAATTTTTAACTATACAGTATTACAAACGCTGACCTCACGCCGATATCACAAAAATAAGTAAATATTTTTCGACAAATTCAAGAAAATTTATTTGACATAATTAATTTTTTTCTCTTGTTAAAGAAAATTTTGTAGGAAAGGAAACTTTCTCCAAACATTTAAATTCAATTAACTAACTAGAGTTAAATTGGCTTTTCACTTTTTTTGTGAGTGTAGGTCAATAGTTTTTTTCAGTGCATAAGAATTTAATGGTCAAACCTACCATAAGAATTTAATGGTCGTCTACCCATAAGAAATGCATGCAGGTATATTTGCCAACGAAAATTCCGTGAAACGTTATTATCGATTATTTACATATTGCTTTCATAAGAAATATTTGCAAAACTACATAATTGACATACAAGATGAATTTTCTTTAGAGCTGAATGCCAGACTTTCTTTAGAGCTGAATGCCAGACTTGACGTTACCAACAACTTACCAAATGTATACTACTCTCTAGCTTTGTAGATTATAAGAACATCAATATACTTATCATAGTTCATAGACTTACTAAGAGAAAACATAGCCACTGGCGACGGCGGCGTTTGCTGCTGCTGCGCTGACGGCGTATACATATGTTGGTAACGATTACATTTTCGAAACGTATTGTCAACGTTTATTAAATTATTCATGTTTTTTTATCTAAGAGATTAGCATTAAAATCTAGATTTGGATATTTGGAATATTAAATCAGTGCGTCATGAGGGGATTTTTTTTAATACAAAAGAAAAAAAATAAACCAAAGACAAATTGATTAGAATTTTGATGTATTTATTTTTATATATTGTATTATCGACTTTTTCTAGATTTCAAATCGATTTAAGGAATCAAAAGCATTAAACAAACAAAAAAATCACATAAACACACAAAAGAATTTTCCTCACGACGAGTTTTTAAATGAAAGGCAATCGGCCTACGACTGACTCTCAATGAGGTTCGAAGAAATTGATAATGGGGCGGAGAAAAAAAGAAAGCTTGAAATACACCGAAATGAACAGAGTGGCATCAGCTAGAATCCGAAAATATAGGCAAGCCAGTCAATAACAATGTCATTAATTTCAAAACCAAACATTGATTACGGAGGAAAGCATTTTCTAGACGTCTTGACGACATACACGTATTTTGGGTTATGCTTTTGTGGTTTACTATGGTGGAATTCCTAAAGCATAAATGCATTTTTTTAATTTCAACGAAAACTCCAAGGCCTTTTTACTGGTAGTATGTGGAGTTGCAAAGTGATATTATTTTAGTTGGATTGTATTTTTCCCATGGCCAGATCTAGTCGTCGACCGGAATAGAGTGTAGTCTACCTAATGGAAGACAAATCGGTTAATTCTGGAAAAATCCCGAATCAGTCTCTGCCCAATGCATACATATATGGAATTTTATGGAACGATGCGATCGGTTGCCACTTGTCTATGGAACATTGAAATGCCCAGCATAGCTTATGTAACATATATGCATAATAATGTTCGTTGGACTTTTTCCAAATACTAGTTACATATTTACAATTTATATCAATCCCTAAAAGAAGCTAAAGTATGTTAGTTGTTAACACAAAAAAAAAAAAATAATTGTAAGCAACGGTTTTGACCTTTTTTAGAAATCTATTCAGCCTTAAATTTACGCTGAAAAAACAGTGAACCCACCAGGAAGAAAAATTTTGTTTAATTTTAGAAAATTTTGGTTATTTTAAGAAAATTTTAACTAAGCAATTTATAAACGCTGAGATCATGCCGATATCATAAAAATGTGTAAATATTTTTCGACAAATTCAAGAAAATTTATTAGACATAATTATTTTTTTTTACTTGTTAAAGAAAATTTTGTAGTTCGCAGAACAAAATTGGAGTTCCAAATTGCAAGAATGTCTTTAGTACCATACGAAGTTCAAAATGGGCACATTTGTAGTAAAATTTACAAATTTAAAGAACTAATGAACTATTTTGTGAGAAATACGAATTTAGTAAAACTTTATGCTTCATTTGTATATAATTTTTTCTCGTTTTTTAGTTTATTTAACTAACGTAAGCAAAAAAATATTAGAGTAATGAAAACTTTTTCCAAACATAATAATTCCATGAACTAAAATAAAGTTAAATTGGCTTTAGTGACATAGAGGGTTCACTTTTTTTTTTTTTGAGTGTAGGTATTAGTGGTACCAGCATACATTCGATACATCCAAAACAACTATTCCCGTTGGATCCATGGTTGCTACAGTTGATAGGATTCTAGCAAAAATCGTAGATATTTTACTGTTTGGTAAAATGTTACAAACATTTTATATAGAAATAAAATTTAGACAAAATTTTTTATAGAAATAAAATTTAGACAACATTTTCTATAACAATGAAATTTTGACAAAATTTTCTATAGAAATAAAATTTTGACAAAATTTTCTATAGAAATAAAATTTTGACAAAATTTTCTATAGAAACAAAATTTTGACAAAATTTTCTATAGAAACAAAATTTTGACAAAATTTTCTATAGAAATAAAATTTTGACAAAATTTTCTATAGAAATAAAATTTTGACATAGTTTTCTATAGAAATAAAATTTTGACAAAAATTTTCTCTAGAAATAAAATTTTGATAAAATTTTCTATAGAAATAATATTTTGACAAAAATTTCTATAGAAATAAAATTTTGACAAAATTTTCTATAGAAATAAAATTTTGACAAACATTTTCTATAGAAATAAAATTTTGACAAAATTTTCTATAGAAATAAAATTTTGACAAAATTTTCTATAGAAATAAAATTTTGACAAAATTTTCTATAGAAATAAAATTTTGACATAATTTTCTACAGAAATAAAATTTTGACAAAATTTTCTATAGAAATAAAATTTTGACAAAATTTTCTATAGAAATAAAATTTTGACAAAATTTTCTATAGCAATAAAATTTTGACAAAATTTTCTATAAAAATAAAATGTTGACAAAATTTTCTATAGAAATAAAATTTTGACATAATTTTCTATAGAAATAAAATTTTGACATAATTTTCTATAGAAATAAAATTTTGACAAAATTTTCTATAGAAATAAAATTTTGACAAAATTTTCTATAGAAATAAAATTTTGACAAAATTTTCTATAGAAATAAAATTTTGAAAAAAATTTTCTATAGAAATAAAATTTTGACAAAATTTTCTATAGAAATAAAATTTAGGCAAAATTTTCTATAGAAACAAAATTTTGACAAAATTTTCTATAGAAACAAAATTTTGACAAAATTTTCTATAGAAATAAAATTTTGACAAAATTTTCTATAGAAATAAAATTTTGACATAATTTTGTATAGAAATAAAATTTTGACAAAAAATTTCTCTAGAAATAAAATTTTGATAAAATTTTCTATAGAAATAAAATTTTGACAAAAATTTCTATAGAAATAAAATTTTGACAAAAATTTCTATAGAAATAAAATTTTGACAAAATTTTCTATAGAAATAAAATTTTGACATAATTTTCTACAGAAATAAAATTTTGACAAAATTTTCTATAGAAATAAAATTTTGACAAAATTTTCTATAGAAATAAAATTTTGACAAAATTTTCTATAGAAATAAAATTTTGACAAAATTTTCTATAGCAATAAAATTTTGACAAAAAATTTATATAGAAATAAAATTTTGACAAAATTTTCTATAGAAATAAAATGTTGACAAAATTTTCTATAGAAATAAAATTTAGACAAAATTTTGTATAGAAATAAACTTTAGACAAAATTTTCTATAGAAATAAAATTTAGACAAAATTTTCTATAAAAATAAAATTTTGACAAAATTTTCTATAGAAATAAAATTTTGACAAAATTTTCTATAGCAATAAAATTTTGACAAAAAATTTATAAAGAAATAAAATTTTGACAAAATTTTCTATAGAATTAAAATTTTGACAAAATTTTCTACAGGAAATAAAATTTAGACAAAATTTTCTATAGAAATAAAATTTAGACAAAATTTTCTATAGAAATAAAATTTTGACAAAATTAAGAATCAATGTTTATCACAAAATTAAGAAATGACATTTTGACCAAATTTTCTATAGAAATAAAATTTTGAAAAATTTTCTATATAAATCAAATTTAAACCAAATTTTCTACAGAAATAAAATTTTGACCAAATTTTCTATAGAAAGAAAATTTTGACAAAATTTTCTAAAAAATAAAATTTTGACAAAATTTTCTATAGAAATAAAATTTTGACAAAATTTTCTATAGAAATAAAATTTAGACAAAATTTTCTATAGACATAAAATTTAGACAAAATTTTCTAAAGAAATCAAATTTTGACATTATTTTCTATTGAAATAAAATTAGTAAAAGTTTTTATAAATTATCTATAGAAATAAAATTTTTACAAAAATTTAAATAGAAGTAAAATTTTGACAAAAGTTTCTGTAGAAATAAAATGTTGACAAAATAAGAGTGTTTTGTTTGGTAGTTTTTTGGTAAAATTTTCTTCAAACTTTAGTAGATTATTTTTGGCTCGAGTGGCAACCGTGGTTGGATCCCACACAATTATTTTAATAAGACTCGTGTCGATTGATCGAAACAAGAGTGGTAAAACTGCTTCGACAATTGGTTCAAGCGCATACAAAAGTGTATAAATCTTATTGGGGAATATTTTGAAAAAAAAAATAATCTATTTTCGACGATTTGTACTTGTTTTTGTTTCATAATTCCGAAAAGCAAGCAACCCTCGTATAAATTATTTCGAATTTAGTAATATTGTCTACTTCATATATATAAATCTGTTCTAGTTCATATTATTAAAGTAAACAAAAAATAATTAAAATAAAGAGAATTTTCTCAAATTTAGCAAAATTAAACTAAAATCAATAAATTTTCATTAGCATTAATCGGCTATAGAAATTTTCGTTAACATTTTTCTGTTGTGGGTATCAAAGAATTCGAAAATATCACAGATTCTATAACTTGAAATTTATTTAATTTAATTATATTTTATTACCATTTAATATATACAAAAATATATAACATAACATAAAAGACTACGTATATATGTGTACTGAAATATAAAAACGTAACTGTTGTCTAAATTAATAATTAACAGAAAGCCTAATTCACAACTGACGTCCGCTCTATAAAATATTAACATTTTAACACTTAGCAGATATGTGCTAAGAGATAATCAATTATAAACAGTCTGGGATAGAAAAGAGAAATTCATTTTTCAATCAACAAACAAAATCATAAAATAATATGAGATGATATTCTAGAAAAAAAATGTAAAATCGTATAGCACGGAATTATAATTCCAATATTTAATTGTATGACCTTAAATTAGTAAATTGATTGCGAATAAATTTATCTAAATTTCCATATAAAGGCAGGTACAATATTTCACAGGTGAAAATCAGTGTTCTCTAAAAAAACCTAAGGCCAAATATTTCTTGTTCTAAAAATAGAAATTCGAATTTAGCTCAGCATATTACACGGATTTTTCATATATAAAGTTTTTTCCTTGTCCAAAAGTCGATCAACTTTTCAATGAACTCGTTTTGTCCTTAGAGTTTATGAAAGTAATTTTTCTTTGACTTAGACCATCTTGGCTTTAATATTTTTGAACAATTATTAACATATAATGAAATCGTCTTTAGATTTTTTATGCTATGTTGCCAACACTTGTGGTATCACAATGGACTGAATAGTCTAAATGAGCTTACAAATATCGGGCTGCCACTATACCTAACCTAACCATTAGTGTGAAGAAAATATACTTAGAAACGGACAAGCCTTCTTTCTGTTAGGTATTGCAAAGAAAAATTTTTGTTATTTTGTACTTGCCATTTTTTATCCGCTAGTGAAACACGAACTTAGTATCACCTTAAGTTAAAATATTTACAATTTTATTACCATTCAAATGAATCCGTTAAAGAAATTTTATTTAATCTTATATCTTTTCTCTGTTATAAATGAAAAAAGAAGGAAAACCACCAGCTATAAAAACTATACTCTTAATAAAAAGTATCATTTAACACGTAGCATGTTAATTGTAGTATATTATTATATTATTATCGCACTCAGACAAAAAAGGGTGTGTAAATTTCTTATCTATAAAAAAAACTTCGTGGAGGAGACATTTTTAAAACTGCGATAGGCCAAGGGCAATCGAAATGTATGTTAGGATAAACTGTTTCAAAAATATACAAAAAGTCTGCACTGAAAAAATAAATCTTGTCCGGCAGTGTTGCCAATTTCGGGGAGTTTTTTTTTTGGGAGTTATTTTTTCGTGAATGGGGGGCGAAATTTCTGAGTCGGGGACTTGGGAATTTGCATAAATTTGGGATTTTTTTCGAGTTTAATCTTTTTTAGGAAATTTTGTCTAAAGACAATTTTGCCAAAATTTTATTTTCTATAGAAAATTTAGTTAACATTTTACTTCTATAGAATATTTTGTCAAAATTTTATTTCTATAGAATATTTTGTCAAAATTTTATTTCTATAGAAAATTATGTCAAAATTTTATTTCTATATAGAAAGATTTATCAACATTTCAATTTTTTCAAAATTTTATTTCTATCTAGAAACCTTTCTCAAAATTTTATTTTTATATAAAACATTCTGTAAAAGTTTTATTTCTATAGAAAATTTTGTAAAAATTTTATTTCTATAGAACATTTTGTCAAAATTTTATTTCTAAAAAAAATTCTGCCTTGCATGCAAAGGGTCGACCGAACACTTTTTATACCCTCCTCAATAGGATGGGGGGTATATTAACTTTGTCATTCCGTTTGTAACACATCGAAATATTGCTTTAAGACCCCATAAAGTATATATATTCTGGGTCGTGGTGAAATTCTGAGTCGATCTGAGCATGTCCGTCCGTCCGTCCGTCTGTTGAAATCACACCTAACTTCCGAACGAAACAAGCTATCGACTTGAAACTTGGCACAAGTAGTTGTTATTGATGTAGGTCGGATGGTATTGTAAATGGGTCATATCGGTCCACTTTTACGTATAGCCCCCATATAAACGGATCCCCAAATTTGGCTTGCGATTACTCTAAGAGAAGCAAATTTCATCCGATCCGGCTGAAATTTGGTACATGGTGTTAGTATATGGTCTCTAACAACCATGCACATAATTATATATAGCCCCCATATAAACCGATCCCCCGATTTGGCTTGCGGAGCCTCTAAGAGAAGCAAATTTCATCCGATCCGGCTGAAATTTGGTACATGGTGTTGGTATATGTTCTCTAATGACCATGCAAAAATTGGTCCATATCGGTCCATAATTATATATAGCCCCCATATAAATCGATTCCCAGATTTGTCCTCCGGAGCCTCTTGGAGGAGCAAAATTCATCCGATCCGGTTGAAATTTGGAACTTGGTGTTAGAATGTGGTCTCTAACAAACACGCAAGAATTGGTCCATATCGGTCCATAATTATATATAGCCCCCATATAAACCGTTCCCCAGATTTGATCTCCGGAGCCTCTTGGGGGAGCAAAATTCATCCGATCCGGTTGAAATTTGCAACGTGGTGTTAGTATAAGGCCGCTAATATCCATGCCAAAATTGGTCCATATCGGTCTATAGTTATATATAGCCGATCCCCAATCACATAAAAATTTGTCCATATCGGTTCATATTCATAGTTGCCACTTGAGCCAAAAATAATCTACCAAAATTTTATTTTTATGGAAAACATTGTCAAAATGTTATTTCTACAGAAAATGTTGTCAAAATTTAATTTCTATAGAAAATTTTGTCAAAATTTTATTTCTATAGAAAATATTGTCAAAATTTCATTTCTATAGAAAATTTTTTCCAAATTTTACTTCTATATAAAATGTTGTCAAAATTTTATTTTGTCAAAATTTTATTTCTATAGAAACTTTAAACTTAATTATATACGTATTTAATCGGCCTTTTTTAGTTTAATATATACTACGTATGGACTACCTTGTAATTTAGAAGACGGTGTTAGGAAGTTTTAAGATACCTTGCCATCGACAAGTGTTACCGCAACCCAAGTAATTCGATTGTGGATGACAGTCTTCAGTAGAAGTTTCTACGCAATCCATGGTGGAGGGTACATAAGCTTCGGCCTGGCCGAACTTACGGCCGTATATACTTTTTTTTTATTTTACCCATTTATATTTATACTATATTAAATTTTTATAATAAAACTTCGAAATGTGGGTTATTAAATATTTATAGTCAGTAACAGTGCTTGATATAAACGAAATTGACTGATTTTTGGATAAAATATTATTTTTTTATTGCAAAAATAACAATTTTGTAACAAAAAACTGTTTTTGGTACAAAACTTTAAAATTTGGAAGAAATTCAAAAACTCTAACAAAAGAAGAAGGTGGAGTCGAGTATAAACATACGTAAATAATTTTATAATATAAACATAAATTTATTTAGGCGTGAACAGTTTTTTACTAGCATTTAACACCATCGCTCTAAAATGCCTTTTATTTTTCTTTAATAATTCATTTTAAAGAAAATAAACTTTTTAAATTGTTTTAGCTGCTACACTCGAACTTAATGCCTGCTTTTATATTTGAAGGTGTCCGTTAACTCCTCGTGGGCTACTTATTAATAAAGAGGAACTAAACTTTGTTTTTATACATTTTACTGTGTAATTTTTCACTATTTCCTCCTTATTTCATTTTACTGTCCCAACTCTAAAAAGAGTATAGTGCCCTTTCGTTATTTTTATGAAGACCCCTGATTTCTTTTAACGAACCAAGAAAAAAATTGTGCCCATAATCCCAAAATGATAAACAAAACACATGTCCACACATACATAAAATGCTGCTCTCAAGGCGAAAACATATGCTGTTTGTTTTTCAAATGTCTATTCTCTTGATTCCGAATGTCTATTCTCTTTATTCAAATTAAATAATATTTAGACTTAAGCATATCAAATTTTTGGCCTTATCATAAATCAGTTTTCCGAAACAACATACAAGCGGTTTCACAGAAAATATTCTCTTTCGATTCTTTCGCTGTGTTATGTTGATATCAGGGATGGAAAATAAAATTTTTAAGAAAGTAAAAAAAAGGTATTTTTTTGAACGAAAAAGTACTTTCCACCAAATTTCAACAAAAATTCCACTGGAAGATTATTGTCACGAGCTCCTTTAAACTGAATTTTAAAGAAAATAAAATTTTGCTTGTCATCACCTCAATTTTAAATATTTTTTTAGTTTTATATCCGCTTACAAAGACTATCGTAGTATTGTAATCACGGTTGCCTCTGTTTTACTTCATATATTTTGACACAATTTTCTATAGAAATAAACTTTTGGAAAAGTTTTCTATAAAAATACAATTTTGTCAAAATTTTCTATAAAAATTAAATTTTGAAAAAAAAAATCTATAAAAATAAAATTTTGACAAAATCTTCTATAGAAATAAAATTTTGACAAAATTTCCTATAGAAATAAAATTTTCTGTAGAAATAATATTTTGACAAAATTTTCTATAGAAATAAAATTTTGACAAAATTTTCTATAGAAATAAAATGTTGACAAAATTTTCTATAGATATAAAATGTTGACAAAATTTTTTATAGGTATAAAATTTTGACAAAATTTTCTACCGAAATAAAATTTTGACAAAATTTTCTATAGAAATAAAATGTTGACAAAATTTTCTATAGATATAAAATTTTGACAAAAATTTTTATAGGTATAAAATTTTGACAAAATTTTCTACCGAAATAAAATTTTGACAAAATTTTCTATAAATATAAAATTTTGACAAAATTTTCTGTAGATATAACATTTTGACAAAATTTCCTATAAAAATAAAATTTTTAAAAAAATTTTCTATATTAAAATTTTTACAAAATTTTCTATAGAAATAACATGTTGACAAAAAATAAAATAAAATTTTGGCAAAATTTTCTGTAGAAATAAAAGTTTGATAAAACTTTCTGAAGAAACACATTTTTGCAAAATAATATTTTTTGGTTCGCATTATTTTAGCAAGCGATCGATAACTTCTCATCTCGAAAGTGTTCTTTTACAAAATCGAGATTTTCTTCCCCCATGAACTTGTCTGTTTGGCCAAATTTTTAAAATACTATTAGCAAGTAAGTATGTTAAAAAATAAAAATATTAAAAAATTTTGTCAAAACTTGTACTTGTACAATAAATCTGAAATCGGCTCAAAAATGTCTATACAAAAGGTACTAAATCATTCGCGGGTGACCAGGGTGAAAAAGTATTGAAAAAAGTAGTATAGTACTGCATTTTCCATCCCTGGTTGATATCTTTCGTCAACTCTCCCGGTTTCCATCTCTATTTCTTTCTCTATACTCTCTCTGTGGCTTTGAATAAAATATCACAACATATGTATGTTTAGTCGAAATTTGTAAATTTATATATGTTTGCATTCACACATATGATTTTTATGAAACATTCATGCCCCAAACATAATATATTCTAACATATTAACATAGATGTCCCAAACATTTAGTGTTAGTTTAGGAACATTACATGTTTGCACTTAAATATATTGTATTTTAAAATTGTGCCCGAAACATATTTTTCTAATAGTGTATATAGAAAGATATAGAAAATTTTGTCTAAATTTTATTTAAATGGGTACATAAGCTTCGGCCTGGCAGAACTTACGGCCGTATATACTTGTTTATGTTGTATACCTCTTGTCAACACATATATATTTTTTATTGATTTAAAAAATTCGCTCATCTTTTACTTCTTTCTATAGCGATTAGGGGTGTGAAATTATATTAGCCATTATCAGTGGCAAACATTAGTTCACACTTTACCCTGGTCTATATATAATTAAATGTTAAAAAATGTATATAAAACGCAAATATTTTTAAGGTATACTCATGAAGAAAAACGGGGTACACCTATAATAAGGTAGAATTAATAAAACAAAAAATAGCTTTATTCTTATATGGATGTATTCTTCACGAAACAGCTGATTGCAACACACACTTGTATTAGTTTTATTACAAAAAAAAATTAAATTCACTCGTTTTTAACACCACGATCCTTTTAAAAATCTTAAGTGTTCATACTGGCAGAAAAAATTAAGATTTCCTTCATTTGCGGATTTAACAGGTGGTTTTTTGTTTACAAACGGAAAACTTAAATACTGGAACATTTTTCAGTAAGAACGTAGTATGGGGATTTTGGGAATAGTATGTGTAATGCTCCGAAATCAGCTGGTTGTTAAAATGCAGCCAACAATGTTTTTGTTTTTAATAGTTTCAATACATTACATAGCTGCATTTTTATTTTTTCAAATGAAACTAGAAAATTGATGTAGCTATGATTTTTTTCTTAAACGTTCATAATATGCCCTCGTCATAAACTATTGTTTATAAGGGGGATGGTTATCACAAATGGCAATTGTCATTTGTAAACACAGACATACAGAGAGAGATAAGACCAAATATATTATTATTTTCACTTTTAAATAAACGACTACTGACACATGTCGCTTAGAAAAAATATTACATATAATTAATGTTATCTCTGATAATTGGTGCTCTGAACTTACCACTACTTAATTTCTCTTTTTTATATCCTTTATCCTTTAAATCGGCTAATTGATGCGGTGATAGTTTTGCTGGTAATTCGCCAGTTGGTGGAGAAGCATTGCTTTCGCTTTGACCTAAATCCAATGGATCCCAATCCATTCGTCTTTTACGTGTTCCACCGTTTGAGTAGATAGTCTGTACGTCGATTATTTGTGGTCCTGGTGATCCTTTTGACTGATCGTCTATAAATTTATTTATGTAGTGTATGTATAACGTCTTGGCTTTCTAAGAATAACTTACCCGGCCAAGATTCTTCAGAATTTGGTGGTGAATCAACAAATGTTATAACGGGTTCATATTCAGTTCCAAAATGTTGATGAAGAAATCCACTCATTAAATTGCGACTAAAATGTTGTGTATGCTAAAATAAAGGAAAAAGAAATTTTCATTAAAATTTTTAGTAAATGTGGTATCACAATGGACTGAATAGTCTAAGTGAGCCTGAATCTTAATCGGTCTGCCACTTTAACCTAACCTAAACTTGAAAATATTTAAGATGGAGATTTTGAAAATTTTAATTTAATTGAAATTGTTTATAATATCTACATTTTAATGACACTATGCAATTCAAGAGCTAAAGCCCATTATGTATAATAACCAATTTCTTATCCTCAGATTAATATTTAAATGGTTAGTATTTTTTTTTTTTTTTTTTTTTTTTTGGAATCAGCTGTTTTATCACCGCGATAAATAATAACAAGACAATGAGAAACCAGCTCTAATAACCAGTTTCTCATTCTCCGACTAATACTTAACCGGAGAATGGACTACCGGTTAGTAAAGATTTTGTATGGGTCGGCTGTTTTATCGTCACAATAAATAATAACAAGACATTGAGAAACCAGCTCTAACCCCCATTTTCATGAAGTTCCGTTAGTGCTACGTTAGCTAACGAACTTTTAAAGTTTGCCGGACATACACACAGAGAAGGAATATGATCACCTCAAACATGTTTCAAGAGCAAAATGTTATTTTTGTATGGTGACCATGTAACATGTTTGTCACTAAAATGTTATTTTCTCGTTAAATATAACCTGCTTGCCGAAATCAGATACATGATTTCCGAGAAAATAACATGGTTGCGAAAACCATGTTACCCAAAAATAACATTTTGCTCTTAAAACATGTTTGATCATATTCCTTCTCTGGGTGTACATATATAATACATATATAACATATGGGAGCTGTATCTAAATCTGAACCGATTTGGATTATATTTTGAAAGTTAGGTTGATATTACATAAGATTTTATTTAGCTAAATTTGTAAGATCGGTCAATAAATGAGGCCACTATTATCAAAAATATATTTATTTGGGTAAATTTCCCAAAATCAGGCGGTACATATATATATGGGTGCTATGTCTAAATATGAACCCATTTCCATTTGTCGAAATCGGGCGATACATATATATGAGAGCAATATATAAATTTTATCCGATTTCTTCCAAATTCAATAGCGTTCGTCCTTGTGCCAAAAAAACACCCTGAACCAAATTTCATCAAAATCGGTTAATAATTGCGACCGGAATCCTGTGAACAACAAATACATGGACAGATGGACGGACGCTAGATCGACTCAGGAGGTGATTCTGAGTCGATTGGTATATATTTTATGGGGTCTAAAACCAATATTTCTGGTAGGAACATTTTTTGACAAATTAAAGTTATTATACCCTGACCACTAATGTGGTTTAAGGTATAAAAATGAATTATAAAATTTTTCTTGAATTTGTCGAAAATTATCTACTTATTTTTTTGAAATCGGCGTTACATCTGCGTTTCTAATACAGTTTAGTTAAAATTTTCTAAAATTATTCTATTTTTCTAAAATTACACTTAAAAAAAGTGAACCCTATATTTCACTAAAGCCGATTTAACTCTCTTTTAGTTCATGGAATTATTACTTTTTATGAAAGATTCCAAGACTTTAATATTTTTTTGTGTACATTAGTTACATTAACTAAAACAGAGGAAAAAATTATACACAAATAAAGCATAAATATTAACTAAATTCGTGTCTCCCAAAAAATAGTTCAGAATTTCTTAAAATTTGTAAATTTTACCAATAATGCGCCTATCTTGAACTTCGTATGTCACTAAAGACATTCTTGCAATTTTGAACTCCAAGTTTTTCTTCAAACAACAAAATTTTCTTTAACAAGTGAAAAAAATTAATTACGTCTAACAAATTTTCTTGAATTTGTCGAAAATTATTTACTTATTTTTTTTTTTTTTTTTGAAATCGGCGTTACATCTGCTTTTAGTTAAAATTTTCTAAAATTATTCCATTTTTCTAAAATTAACTAAAATTTTCTTTCTTAGTGGGTTCACTGTTTTTTGTAGGCTTAGTTCTTATCGGACTAAACACGTGGAATAGTTTCAGTAACGATTCGAATGAAATTTTAGATAATGTCATGAAACAAGTTCAAAATAAAAATTAATAAACATTTTTCATTAATTTCGAGACAGCTTAACTAACTGACTGTAATCGAAAATGTATTTACAAATTTACAATAAATTATGCATCCTATTTTGTCCATTTATACATACATTTGATCTAAAGATTACATTTTTTTTTTTGTTTTTTGAAATTTAAATATTTTACATTTTTGCTTTTACTTTTACTTTGTTTCGAAATCTGTCTTCGATGTGTCCAGAATTATCGCATGTTGCTAGGACCACATATGCTATCTGCTTTTATTCAAAATAACATAGTAATAAAATTAAATAAGAAATTATTTGTTTTTGTTTTTCTTTTTCTTGAAATGTTTATATTTTTTTCCACATGTCCGAGTAATATACCGAGATTTCATAAACTCTACTGAGTCTTGCTCAAATGGCAACATTATCAATAAGGTCGCATTTGGGGTGGTCTTAATATACTACTACTCCTCCACACTCTGATTGAAATGAAATGAAGTGAGAACACTGTGATAACTCGATGGCTAGATTTTCCTCTTCTTTGTTAAGAAACGACTGAGTGATTGAGAACGAATATAAATTGAAATCAGTCAATTCATTGTTTTTAAATAAGAGGGAAAGAAAACAAAAAAATCAAAAAAAAAAAAGAACAATACAGCCAATGCCTTTAACACATATCAATTTGAGTTTATTTAAATAGTTCTCCTGGGTAATTTGAAATACAGTATATTCGTAGCTATGGAGAGATCTTCTTATCACATCATTACTCATACCCATACAATGGCAAGAAGAGAAGAGACAGAGAAGAAATGCGCTCAGAGACAATAGCTAGATTTTGTTTTTATTTGAACTTTATGAGGAAGGGTGTAATGATTTCCATCGCATTAAGATCATTATTAGTTATGTTGGTCAAGGAGAACCATCTTGATTCGAGGTCTCTGGAATCGCAAATGAAAATCTTCGCCTTTCTTAAGCAGAGATAAAAGGCGACCGCAAATATTAGGTTCTGTCATCTAATTTTCGTCTACCTTTTCAGTTTGGAAAACTGTACATGAATTCGATAATGTAGACGATAATAGATCTGTTCACATGCTTCTGACTTGAAAATCATTCAGTTACAATTTACAAGGGCGTTATTTTCTTTTGACAACGGATGCGGAGGAACGTATTATTTTTTGTGTGTGCCACACATAGTTTTTGTTGTAGATTCGTCATTTAATCTGAACAAACGTATTTTGCTAATCCCATTACTTCTAATATGACCCTCACTGTAGTAGGTACCCATTACAATTTTTTAAAGGGTATTACAATAAGTGAAGATGAAAAAATTTTGGGTTTCCGTTGTAGTTATAAAATAAGGCAAAAGCTAGCCCCTAAGGGAGAGGGTTCGATTCCTGCTTCAACCGAACACCAAAAAGTTTTTAAGTGGTGGATTATCCCCCTCAGTAATGCGGGTTACATTTCTGAGTATTTCAAAGCTAATCTACGTGATTTCACCGCAATGTGAAACTGTGTTCGAACTCGGCTATAAAAAGGAGATCCCTTATCATTGAGCTAAACATGGCATCGGGATAAGAGAGAAGTTCATCACTGTGGTATCTCAATGGACTAAGTGAGTCTGAAATAATGGGCTGCCACTATACTTTACCTAACCTAAACTAGCCTATATGTTAAGAGTCGTGTAGACAGACTGCGATACCTCTGTGGTAAGTTGGCAAAAGGACGTCAAGAAAGAGATTTAGAGAATGCCGAAATGCAAACCAAGTACATTGCCAGCTAAACTGAGCAACTCCTTTAAATGTGCCCAAGGAATTGGTGAAGTCTGTCGGATTAGCGGATGCGACGGCAGATCTAAAAGGAGTGAAAGACCTTTTGGCTTAGGTTCCAATAATAGCCAACAAGGGAACCATGCATGGTATGATTCCAATAATAAATGGGGAGTAGTTGAAAACATGATATTTGGGGTATAAAAGGTGGCTGCTATGTATTGCAACCAACTTCAAGTTGCTATCATTTCTAATCCACTCGTCTGATAGCTTACTGATTTATTCGAGTGAGAGTTCATTTTGGTCTATTGCATTCAGAAATACTCTTATCAGGTATACCGGTATGAAGTGATACAAGATACAAATGTCTCGATAGAGAACATTTGTTATGAACGAGCCTTTATTATTATTTTTTTATGTCTGTTTCAAGTCATTGAACAGACAACATCACATTTTTTCATAATGTTAAAAATGTCGAATTTTGTACCAGAAAGTGATGATTTGCGGAAAGCATTAATTTTTTTGTTTTCATTTGAAGAAAAGCGCAGCAGGGTCGCATCGACTGCTTGTCGAGACATATGGTGATCATGCTCTATCAGAAGAAACATGCAAACAATGGTTTCAACAGTTCAGAAATAAAGATTTTGATGTGAGAAATGAAGAACGTGGAAGACAAACAAGAAAGTTTGAAGACTCCGTTATTGGATGGAGATAACAATTTGAGTCAAAAGCAAATGGCAGCAATGTTAAATGTTGCTCAACAAACAATTTCTGACCGTTTAAAAGCTATGGGAAAGATCCAAAAGTGTGGAAAATGGGCACACTTGGTATTTGAGATGAAATTCAAGAGTGATACTGTGCTTGCTTTATATTTTTGGCTGAAAAACCACAAGTGGCTGTAGTTAGAGCCCTCCAGCATTTAAATATAAATAAATTTTTTGTTTCTCGTACCATTGCTCATTACCGTGATACTGGCAGTGTTTCATCGCGCCAACAAAGTGGACGGATTTGATTGAAATACACGGGTTAACTGCCAAAGAGGTTAGCTGAAAATTTACACCTTCGATTGGCCACCACGACTTCAACGCATCCGATGATGTGGGTCGCCGTAAAAGCCAATGGTCGCTCTCCGCTCGTATTCATCGACCGTGGGCGAAATATTATAGAGAAAATTTTCTGAAGATACATAATATCAAAGGCCTGGGTAGACAAAAAATTCGACCACAGACCACGAATATTTCAACAGGACTCAGCCCCATCGCACTGAGTACCCGTCAACCAAGTATGACTTAAAAAAGAGTTTCTTCACTTCATTTCAACCGCACCATGGATACCAAAATCCTTCAATCTCAATCTGTTGGATTGATAGGGTCAATTTACACGTTAGGATACGACTTGGACTCATTCCAAAGAACATGTCCTGGGACTGTTTAGTACACTGACAAAATAGTTAAAACACTAGGAAGAAAAATTTTGATTGATGTTAGAAAATTTCGAATATTTTTAGAAAATTTTAACTAAACAGTATTACAAACGCTGACATCACGCCGATATCACAAAAATAAGTAAATATTTTTCGACAAATTCAAAGAAATTTATTACAGATAATTAATTTTTTGCACTTGTTAAAGTTAAATTGACTTTAGTGAAATAGAGAGTTCACCTTTTCAAGAACCACATCTAGGATAACCTATTAAGGACCGGTTTGAATTTTAGCATCCGAATTCCACAAGATGGGAAAAACTTTTGCAATACGTTGTACAACATAACATATTATTCTACTAATTGTATTTCAATAAGATTTTAAAATCAAAAGAATATAAAATAAATTATAATGAAAAAAATTAAAATTGTGATAAAGTGGATCAATTTTTATACCCTCCACCATAGGATGGGGGTATATTAACTTTGTCATTCCGTTTGTAACACATCGAAATATTGCTCTAAGACCCCATAAAGTATATATATTCTGGGTCGTGGTGAAATTCTGAGTCGATCTGAGCATGTTCATCCGTCCGTCCGTCTGTTGGAATCACGCTAACTTCCGAACGAAACAACATATCGACTTGAAACTTGGCACAAGTAGTTGTTATTGATGTAGGTCGGATGGTATTGAAAATGGGCCATATCGGTCCACTTTTACGTATAGCCCCCATATAAACGGACCCCCAAATTTGGCTTACGATTGCTCTAAGAGAAGCAAATTTGATCTGATCCGGCTGAAATTTGGTACATGGTGTTAGTATATGGTCTCTGGGTCGTGGTGAAATTCTGAGTCGATCTGAGCACGTTCGTCCGTCCGTCCGTCTGTTGGAATCACGCTAACTTCCGAACGAAACAACCTATCGACTTGAAACTTGGCACAAGTAGTTGTTATTGATGTAGGCCGGATGGTATTGCAAATGGGCCATATCGGTCCACTTTTACGTATAGCCCCCATATAAACGGACGCCCAAATTTGGCTTGCGAGGCCTCTAAGAGAAGCAAATTTCATCCGATCCGGCTGAAATTTGGTACATGGTGTTCGTATATGGTCTCCAACAACCATGCAAAAATTGGTCCACATAGGTCCATAATTATATATAGGCCCCATATAAACTGATCCCCCGATTTGGCTTGCGGAGCCTCTAAGAGAAGCAAATTTCGTCCGTTCCGGCTGAAATTTGGTATATGGTGTTAGTATATGGTCTCTAATGACCATGCACATCGGTCCATAATTATATATAGCCCCCATATAAACCGATCCCCAGATTTGACCTCCTGTGCCTTTTGGAAAAGCAAAATTCATCCGATCTGGTTGAAATTTGGTACGTGGTGGTAGTATATGATATTTAACAACCATGCCAAAAGTGGTCCATATCAGTCCATAATCATATATAGCCCCCATATAAACCGATCCCGAGATTTGGTTTTGGAGCCTCTTGGAGTAGCAAATTTCATCCGAGTTGAAATTTGGTACATTGTGCTAGTATATGGCCATTAACAACCATGCCTAACTAGGTCCATATCGGTCTATAGTTATATATAGTCCTCAGATAAATCGATCCCCAATCACACAAAAATTGGTCCATATCATGTTCATAATTCCACCACCGTGGTGCAATGGTTAGCATGCCCGACTTGCTTACACAAGGTCGTGGGTTCGATTTCTGCTTCGACCGAACACCAAAAAGTTTTTCAGCGGTGGATTATTCCACCTCAGTAATGCTGGTGACATTTCTGAGGGTTTCAAAGCTTCTCTAAGTGGTTTCACTGCAATGTGGAACGCCGTTCGGACTCGGCTATAAAAAGGAGGTCCCTTGTCATTGAGCTTAACATGGAATCGGGCAGCACTCAGGACTGAATAGTCTAAGTGAGCCTGATACATCGGGCTGCCACCTAACCTAACCTAACCTAACCTAAGTTCATAATTCTATATAGCCCCCATATAAGCGAACCCCATATTTCAATTTCCATGTCGATTCGTAATTATTTGTAGACTTACCTATACATAATTTTTTTGTGTAATATATACCACGTATGGACTAACTCACAATTTAGAAAACGATGTTAAGAAGTTTTAAGATACCACAACCCAAGTAATTCGATTGTGGATGACAGTCTTTCGTAGAAGTTTCTACGCAATCCATGGTGGAGGGTACATAAGATACGGCCTGGCCGAACTTACGGCCGTAAATACTTGTTTACATTTAAAATTGCTATTTTAGGCAAGATTTTAAGAATAAGAGAGCCTGAAAAAATGGATTGGGTTAGGTTATAGTGACACTATAACCTAATCGTGAAGTCAATAATGATGTTCTAAAAAAAATAAATATCATTTCTAATGGGTATCAAATGGACAAACGGGACTCGATGTTTAAACAAAATTAACAATGAAAATTATATACACACACAAACCTGCAATATATTATGGTTGCTGTCGTTGTTGTTGTGGCTAATGTGGCTGCTATTTAAATCCATTGAATCTGTTGAAAGCAATTTTGTGGATTTGTGGATATGTTGCACGTATGAAGGTTGTTGCTGTGTTGATTGTTCTTGATGATAATCTTGATGTTGGTGGTGATTATTGACGAATTTGATATCTTGTTGATGGTGTTGTTGTAACGAATAAGGATCGAATAATGATTGCAAATCGAAAAAACTTGGTTGATGGGTGGTGTTGGCAACAACCGATAAAGCCATTCGTACGAGAGCTTTAGCCCCTAACACAAATTCACACGCACACAATAGTATTAATGTTGCAAACAAAAGGACACTAACAAACCGCCACGGATTCTTTTAGCACTTTTCAAACAGGATTTAAGTCACAAAGTCTTTCTCGAATACAAACAAAACGATGGACGTTTAACGGACAAAGTTAAATAATGACGATGACGGCGTTCACTGAAGGCCGCCAAGAAACACGGTGTGGCTAAATTAGCGTTTTTTTCTTAGTAATTTCGTCTTTGTTTTTTTTTTGTTTTGGTGAATTTGATGAGAATCAACAAAATCAAATTTTATATATTTGAAATTCTATTTCAATTGCTTTTTGACATTGGAATTTCACATTTTCCCCAAGAAAGGTTTACTAACAACCATACATGGTTTTATCGACAATACGTTCCACTAATGTACTATGTTACTATAGTAGCTATAGTTTTGTTATATATTCACTATGAAACGATTTCTTTCTTACTTCACACTTATGCTGCGATGAAGTTTTTATTATCTTCTGTGTTTATATTATTTTTATGAAGTACTTTTTTCCAAAATTAAATGTATATTTATTTTTCTTCTTGTTTAAGACGGGTTTCTTTAAAGTTGTTCGTGATGTTGTTATGTTGTATTGTGAGCGAAACGTAACGGCAATAGCCGGTGAAATTAAAACAATACAAAGAATGAATTGTATAGCTTCTTAATACCGGTGGTCTCACGTTGACGATGGCTACGCAATAGTGTATTTTCGATTTTCAACAGCATCTTGTTTTTCAGGCACATAGAACTCTCCGGATACTCATTTAAGGAAGACAACTTATTATAATGACGTTCAATTTTCTCCATTTATTGTAACTTGAATAATTGAAAATCAAATCTTGCGTCGTTCCTTTAGCGATTGGGACAACAATGCTGCAACAGCAAGCAAGGACTTTAGAAAAGCCGTTTTTACAAAGTTTTTTTTTACGTAGTTGTTAGATAGATTTTAATTTTAGTTTTGTTAGAATCTAATAGAAATGTTTGTTTAAACTATTTGTATGGCCAGCTTAAATGTTTTTAATTTAAAATTTTTAGATTTTTTTAAATGTTTATTTAAATATCATAAGCTATTAATGGTATACATTTTTTTTAAATCTAATTTAAAATTTTTATTTATATGTTTTGTAATATTTATTTTTTTTATAATAAAAATTATTCAATATTATAGGTTTTCGGGGTTTCTCTTTTAGTTTTTTTTTCAAAATTTTGTATAAAAAACCCAATATTGTAGGTTTTAAAGTTTTTTGAAATTTTCCATTCACTTTTAGTTGAGCACTTAGTTTAAGCTTTAGTTTTTTTATATAAATTGATGTTTTGCTAATAATTGGTTTTTGAATGATTCGATTTTTTGCAATTTTTGCACTTTAGAATTGGGTTTTTTTCCACAAACCTTAAATGCCAGTTTTATTAAATTTTTTTTTATTTGAATTTTTTTTTTTTTTTTTTGAAAAAATACTAATTTGCAATTTTTTTAAAGGTTTTAAGACAGGTGTTCTTGTTTTTATTATATTTTGAAAGTTTTACAAAGTTTTCTCTTTTAAATTTTCATAGGAAAATTACTTTTTTTCCAATTATTTTTATTGGAATCTTCTTCCAATTTATGTATTTTTTTACACTTTTAAATAATTAGAGCAAGTAAAATCATATACATATACATTTTTTGTTCAAGAATTTGGTAGATATGTTTTGTTGATGCGCCAATTGTTTTAAGATTTTTTATCCGTTGTTGATGGTTCGAGACTTTAAGACAATCTGGAGATTTTGTTTTCTTTAAAAAAGCTTCATATAAAGATTTGCAAACAAGTTTCTTCTATTAACACTTTGATTTTTTTTAATCTCAGAGTTCGACTCACGTTTTACGAAGGTTTTGATTGTCTGCTATGTCTTTCATTAGATTTTAGTGATTTTATTTTTCAAACAATGAAAAACAAAAACATCATCATACATATATACACATGAGTGGATTTTTGATAAGCAAGATTATTGTATTTGTTTTTTTGCAGGCAATAAATTTTTAGCACTTTATTAGTTTCTTCTTTATAAAATAATTAATAGTTTCGTTTTTTTTTTGTTACTTTTGCCTTCCCGTGTTGTTAAATAAGAAATATCACACCTTTTTTAAATTGATTTTAAATTTGCCTTCCTCTTATAAAATTTTAACTGTCCATGGAAGGACCGACCGAAGGTTTCATTCGTTATGATGCACTTGATAGATTTTATTGGATTTTTACGATTGTAGATTATTTTCGTTGATATTGTTGTTGTTGTTGTTGCAGATTTTCACACTTGTTAATGGAGCAATTTTAACACAACGAAGCTATGCTTCGCATGGCAAAAGGAAACCAGCATCGTAGCAGAACCTGGTTATTACAACCATGCGCGTGCGAACTACAAACGAACCGAGCAACAGCTTTAAATCGAGTAAGAACTCAGCGAGACCAGCATCAATGAAAATGGGGGTCCAAAACACTTGCTATCTACTCTAGCAACAGTAGTAGTTAGTTAGGAGACTCGAATCATTAAGATCAGTCAGTCAGTCATTCACAGTAGGTCTCCCTTCCGCTCAGCCAGTTAATATCAACAAATACAAGACACCATACACCATACGAAATCAACAGCCTCCCCCTGTGGGGTACGTAAAAAGTAGTAGTGCCCGAATAACAGCCAGCAACAGGCAAAATGCAAATTTTTGTTTGTTACGTTATTTACGTACGATATAAAAATGACGTACATATATTTTTACACGCGCACACACATTCACAAACTAACAATTTGCTCACTTACGCTCCTTCATATTATTTGTATCTTGTATTTCGTTTAATTGTTGTTTCTTTTTATTATATTCAGCCAATATCATCAACAACAACAATAAAATAATAAAGATACATTAAGGCCTGGGTTTTTTTTTGAGAGTTTGTACTGGTAGCTGTTTATTATAGATGTTGTTGTTGTTGTTATTTTGATATCATATGTTTGTTTGACAGCGCGAGAGATAACAATAAGCGTGAGAGTACATATGTCACTGTGATGGTGTTGGCATTTATTTCATAGTACAGAGAAGTAATAGAGATTGTAGTACTCAATCAATCGATCGTATATGTACGAGTAATACCCAATCAAAAATTGCTCTTCATAAAAAAATCAAGTGTTGTTTAAATTTGAATTACACTATGCCGCGCGCGCTTATTTCTCGTAAAACAAAGAGCAATCAATAAAATCAAACAATTTGTATTGAATAAAAGGAAAACAATACAATTGATTTAATTTGATATTTGTATGGTAGTGTTGGCACTGTTTCAAAGTGTACAATGTAGATATGTACAATCGTAGATGTTATTATTAAAACGAAAAAAAACCTCTTGATATTGACAATCGTTGTTAACGGTTTTTTTTATTAAGGCACAATTTTTTTTTCTGTTTTTTTCCTTTTGTCAATAAACTTTATGTTTTCTTATGAGGTCTTAGTTAATACTTTTTCGACTAATAACTATCAAAGAGTCCATTAGAGTATAGGATAACCCCACCAAAAATTTGTAACAATTAGCATCTTCACACAAAAATTAATAATTTCATTTGGTTTTTGTTTTTCTCTTAAACTCTCCTTCAAAACTCAATGTGTTATTAAGTCCAGCACACAGCTGTTCATTATCACGTTATTGTTGTTATTTGTTCTGCTGCCTTTTGATATGCAGCTGTTTTTAGCAATTATTTGATATCACTACAGACAGATAACACCAATGACCTAGCGATTTTCTCTTTGCTAGCAAGTTATTTAGGATTAAGATTTTCCTTTTTTTTGTTTATTTTATTACTGCGGGTACACAAAATACACACGCTGGTTATGTTTTAAACACGACGACGTTTTTACCACGACTGACAGACGACATGAAATAAAATAACTTCAAAAACACAAACAAGTAACAAAACAAATTATTGCGTCTGTCAGCGTCAATGTCTGCGTCGCCGTAGCGACTACGTAGAGAGATAACAGCATAAGTAGTAATAAATATTTCAAAAACAAATGTATCCGCACTACCCAATAGCTCTCTGCCTGAAAATTCTTGAAACGATCGTTCATATACCTCGTTTTGGTCTTGCTCTCCCTTATTCTCCGTCCCCATACACGTACACAATCGCAACATGGGTGATATCAAGTACTTTAAATAATCGAAATGACAAGTTTACGATGCTGTTCATATGCACGACTATGCTTCGCTTTGCGCAAGCAGAGAGGTCACTGCGACACAAGCAGCAACAACTAAATTCTTTTTTATTCGACAAACAAGTTAAGATAACCTGTTGTTATTGGGTGTAGCTTATAAACCGATGAATACCCTACGATGAAATTACTAGCATAACCAGTTTATCAATTAATTCCCAAAAGTGACATGGGAATAGAAATAGGGGTTTGAACTCAGATAAAATGTCTTCAGCTGTCAGCCTTAAGTCCTGTATGCATATATGACGAAAATTTCGTTTACACGCAAATAACACTGTTTTGCCATGTATTTTCTATGGAAGCAAAATCTAAACAATCGATAACAACGGCTCAGAAAATTTGCATTAGCAATAGTGCCAGAGCATTTCTTCATTCATTAATTTCTTATCGGTTGCAGAAATTGGACATGAGCTTATTTAGGAATTGGTTATTGAAAAGAAAATGCCACATACCAATCTCCAAAAGGCTGCCTATCGCGGTAGCCACTCGTGCCAAAAATAATCATCCAAAATTTCCAGATAATTTTACTAAAAACCTACCAAATTTAGACAAAACTTATTTTCAAAATATTCTCAACATTTTTTTTCTATACAAAATTTTGTCAAAATATTATTTCTATAGAAAATTTTGTCAAAATTTTATTTCTATAGAAAATTTTGTCAAATTTTATTTTTATAGAAAATTTTGTAAAATATTTATTTTTATAGAAAATTTTGTCATAATTTTATTTCTATAGAAATTTTTTTAAAAATTGTATTTCTATGGAAAATTTTGTCTAAATTTTATTTCTATGGAAAATTTTGTCAAAATTTTATTTCTATGGAAATTTTTGTCAAAATTTTATTTCTATAGAAAATTTTGTCAAATTTTTATTTCTATAGAAAATTTTGTCAAAATTTTATTTTTTTTTAGAAAATTTATGGTCCTCTTAGGTTAGGTTAGGTTATGTAGCAGCCCGATGTATCAGGCTCACTTAGACTATTCAGTCCATTGTGATACCACAGTGGTGAACTTCTCTCTTAGTTGGAGAGTTATATTTAATTAAAAATATTTAATTAAAAATTTAATACAGTAAATAAGATACCATTTTTGGTAGAATTCTACCAGCTGTGGCAATCGTGTTTTAGTGTTTTAGGCGGGTCTTATAAGTTAACAGGAATTCCCAAATATTTCCAATTAAACACATTAACTGGTTGATAATGTAATCAATCAAAAAATTAACTGTTTCAATTAAATATTTAATGAAAAATTAATTTAGTTAAGAAAATTATGGAAAGTATTTACCTTTTTAATTAAAATATTAGTTGTCCCAGTTAACATTTTATTCAAATAAAAAAATATTCAAATGGAAATATAATTGAAAGGTGAAATAATTATAAATAAATAAAAATTATTGAATATCTAAATTAAAACATTAATTGAATCAAGTAGTTTTTTAGTCAAGTATATATTTAATTAATCCTATGTTATAATCATTTAGATTGAAGCAATTTGAATTAAAAAGTTAATTGGCAAAAATAATTTCGTCAATGAATCAGAACATTTTTTTCTGTGTGATAAAAAATTATTTGTTTTTAAAAAATAGTTGTAGATTAACACTTCTTTTTTCCGGACCGGTACATACCAATAGAACGGGTGTCCTTTCATTTCCTATAGATCCGTATAAAAATTTCTCTATGTTTGAGTTTGTTGCCGATAAAATCCATGAATAGATTTTTGTGACAAAAAAAATTAATAGTCAATAGTCGTCCAGTTTTTTAATTGAATCAATTCAATAATTAATTACTAGGTATTTACTACATATAAACTATTTTGTTTTAATTGAAAGTCCGATTTGAGCTTTGAATTATGTTGAAACCCCTATTCTAGCAGGCTTAGATAAAAACTCAGTTTTGACCATATTTCATTAGAAAATAAAAATGGCTAAAAACTGTTAAAAGAGCCAGAAAAAAGGCTTTAAGCTAAATACATTTTCCTCGCAAAACGACTTCGAAAAAAGTAGATCTAGCGGAAAAAAAAACAAATTGGCAACGCCGTCTAGCATGCACTTCGATTACCTTGTTATCGACTACCTTCTTACATTCAACAGGAATATTTGCCAGATTTACATACAGGTCTTAAACAAGAGAAATTGGTTAATCGTTAATCTAGTCAAATTGAGACATATTATTTGTATGTCTCGATAAGAAATTAATTAAAATATTGTATGTACAAGTGAGCGTATAAGTACTGAGTTTGAACATGTCTATCATACGCACTACAGTCCAATATGTCCATGCAGCGGAAATTTCCTTTGTATGTTAAAGGACATGTGGTACCAACATTTCCGCTAGAGTTGCATTCCAGGTTTAAGGTGGGTATTAAGTTCGAGTTTAGCCACTAAAATCGAAAATAAATCTGTAAAAGCACAATAGAATTATAGCCTTTTTGGCAATTTTTGATGGATAATGTTTTTGAAGAAAAAATTATTTTTTTCCTTTACAATGGATTATTAAAGAAAAATAACCGTGAAAAAGTGCTATATAAGCGAGAAAATGCCAACATTTTGCTAAATCGTAACTAATTTTAGCCATTTTTTTTATAAAAATTATCATTTAAACACTTTTCCGTCATCGACTTGTTTTTTTTTTATATAGAATTTTATTAAATAATCAAAATACAATCATTGGCGATTCGGTTATTAATTCTTTGATCCTTGATACAATATTGATTAGTATTAATTAATATGATTTCTTTAACAGTATAGGGTATGGGCCAGAAGTTCGAATTATTTTACTATTTAATTAACTAATTTATTTGTCATGATTTTTAATCTTATTTTTCTTGCGCGCTTTTACACATGTGCAGATACCGATAGTTAACACTTTTTCACGTTTCGTTTTATTTACCAAATTTTCTATTTGACCAGAAATTATGCCTTATGAAAGGGTCTATTAGCAGCTATTAATTAACTCTCCTATGGCTGTAATATTCTTCGATGTATTTATACATATGTATGTATATCGATAATGTTTTTTTTTTCAGTTTGCAAACTTGATAAAGTGCTAAGACCTGCTGACAATTAGCATATAATCTGAATGGAAGTTTTATATACACGAAAAATAACCCATAACATTACAAATGTTGATCGATGCCCTTTTTAAAGCAAAAATTATTTTATTACCCAATAGCATAATGGCACAAAATATTGAGAAATTGTAAACCAACTCAAAATGTTCAAATTTATCGATGCCTAACTTAACACAGGGGTTTAAGTACAGAAGAGTGTCAATGTATTAACGGTTTTCACGCCGGCCATGAAAAGAGATATACGTGTTGACACCAAAAAAGTATTTTCCATGAATGTTAAAAATAAGATGGACAGATCGAAACAGACTACTTTTTCAGCAAACTATTGATATCATTTTCAGCGGCATAAAGGGTGATACGGTCAACATTTGGTCAAGGGAAAACGCGTGTAAATCGGTGAAATCGTTTATTTAAAAAATCAAATTAAATTTCTTTTTCAAGTTCAATTAGTATAAAATTCAGGAAAAATATTCAGTTAGGCTTTCGCTTTTCCAAATCCGAATTGCCGGGCCTCACGCTTGACACCTGCCATCAGATTTTGTACAGCCACCTTGTCCACCTTCTTCGCCGCAGAAATCCAGTTTGCCTTGAACTGCTGCTCGTCCTTAGCAGTTTTGTTGGTCTTCTTTAGGTTCCGCTTGACAATAGCCCAGTATTTCTCAATTGGGCGGAGCTCTGGCGTGTTGGGAGGGTTCCTGTCCTTGGGAACCACCTGCACGTTGTTGACGGCGTACCACTCCATGGCCTTTTTACCGTAATGGCAAGATGCCAAATCCGGCCAAAACAATACGGAACAACCGTGTTTCTTCAGGAAAGGCAGCAGACGTTTATTCAAACACTCTTTCACGTAAATTTCTTGGTTGACAGTCCCGGAAGCTATGAAAATGCTGCTTTTCAAGCCACAGGTACAGATGGCTTGCCAAACCAAATTTTTCCTTGCGAACTTTGACAGTTTTATGTGCTTGAAAATATCTGCTACCTTTCCCTTTCCTTTTGCCGTATAAAACTCCCGTCCCGGAAGCTGCTTGTAGTCGGCTTTGACGTAGGTTTCGTCGTCCATTACCATGCAGTCAAACTTCGTCAGCATCGTCGTGTACAGCCTCCGGGATCGCGCTTTGGCCGTCGTATTTTGTTTATCATCGCGATTTGGAGTCATTACCTTCTTGTAAGTCGATAGTCCGGCTCGTTTTTTTTGGCTCGATACACGGTTGTAGACGATACACCCAGCTTATTTGCGGCATCTTGGAGAGAGAAGTTAGGGTTTCGCTTGAAACTACCGGCAACT
Source organism: Haematobia irritans (assembly GCF_050003625.1). Lineage (NCBI taxonomy): Eukaryota > Metazoa > Arthropoda > Insecta > Diptera > Muscidae > Haematobia > Haematobia irritans. The sequence goes on along the minus strand of NC_134401.1, from coordinate 140,329,865 downwards.
CTGTCGTCTCAGCGGCTTCCGGTTTTCGATTTCCCCCCGATCCAGACTTCCTGGCTGTCGACAAACGTTCCCCAAACACTTTAATTACATTTGTAACGGTTGATTTGGCAACTTTTAGCGATTTTGCCAGCTTTGCGTGCGAGTAGCTCGGATTTTCGATGCGCCAGCAAAATTTTGATACGCTGCTCTTCTTTCTTGGACGGCATTTTGACAACTGAAGAGTGAATTCCAAAATCAAAATAGGAGCAACATTCTACACACACACACACCTTCAAAATGAGGGGGGTTCAGGTTTTTTAAATGTAAAATTGAAAGAAATACGTCAAGTTTATATTGACCAAATTTTGACCGTATCGCCCTTTATTTAAATTTTCTGTAGCAAGAATATTATGCAATATTCAGTTGCATAAATAACTTTACACTTCTTCTGGATAGGACAATTATTTTCTTAATGTGCTTACTCGGTTTCGTTCGAAACACATAAGAAAACTGTACTGACGGCATGCACTGATTTAAATGTGCAACGATAAGAAATTTCGTTTACGTTCCAAGCCAACAATTTCAAAACACATTTCTTCAGTATGATATGCATCTGTATCGAAAATTTCACACTAGTGAGGAACCGTTATCGAATGTATATATTTTGCTTCAAAACGAACCACGGGAAAATATAGTCTCACCGGCATTTAAACGAAATTCCATCTAGAGAAAGTTACCCAAAATAAATGCATACCTATTAAAACACTTTTTTTATTTGTAGATTTTTTTTTTGTACCGAAATTTTCTCTAGATCGATATCATCAATTATTTACCTCTTCAGCCACTTGGAATTTGCTCAAGAGCTGCGGGTCAGAATGAAGAGGTACATGGCAAAACTGTCTTATCTTTATCGCTAGAGATACTTACCAGGCTATACATACAAACAAAAAAAAATTTTTTGATTTCAATCAAGAAAATCACGGATTCAATCATTTTTTTAATTGAAATGTCTTCAATCACGAAAATGATAGTATCAATCACCCATTTTGATAGAAAACCAACAAGATTTTCAATTAAAAATTTAATTGACTTTTGTCACGGAATCAATTAATTGTGTGATTGAATCAATTAAAAACGTGATTGATTTTTAACATAAAACTCAATGACAGTTTTAATTGAATCAATTAAAATTTTAATTAATTTCGCGACAAAAATCAATCAACTATTTGATTCATTCAATTAAATAATTAATTGAAATTGGCTATAAATTTCAATCAAAAAATGTATATATTGCGACCCCAAAATCGTATTTAGTTTTATTTGAAATAAAAGGAAATATGTGTTTCTTATAAAACATATTTATTTTATTTTTATTTTATTTGCAAAATATTTTATAAATAAATTTACAAAATACAGTTTAAAGGTGACTAATAACTAGATCATATGCACCTGTCGGTGTTTAAGCATATACTGTTTGTTACAAAAGAAAACTAAACTATTCAGTTGTCGTAAATAAGAAGAAAGAGAAAAAAGAGTAGGTAATAACACATATTTTATATTTTATTATTTTTTGAATTATGCAATAGACAAATAAATTTGGTTCTTGTCCTTTGTGTTCTGTTCTAACATAACTTACACATACAATTACTATCAATAACAATTATAGGGTGAATAAATAAACTATATAAATCATTATCTTCCTTATAATAATAACCATGTCAGCATGTTCCTTCTAATATGTAGATGCGCCTAGATTTCCAATAAATCAGCAGACTGTAAGCTAAATTAGTTTTTCTGAAAGTAAACAGAATAATTCGAATTTAATTTTGTTCAATTAAAACTTGATTTTGTTAAACATTACCTGCATAGAATATCAAATTCAATTCTTAGTTCCAGATTGCAGGTTTATAATCTTCTTTTGCAGTTGTAGTCTTTTAGCATAAAAAGGTGTATTAAGGAGCTCGGTAATTTCATTTTAGTAACAATTCCTTTCCAAAAGTTCCACACATTGAAATCGTCTATTAAAATTTGAACCAATCAAAGACAAAAATAATGGCAAAGCAATGTATTTGGTATTATATTGATGATACTTTGCAAATTCTGGAAATAGAAAAAAATATAAATGGAAAATACATATTTTTATTATTTTCGGATATTTTTCATATTTTTAAATCCAAAAGAAATAACTTTTTTACCATTACATAATTCAGCTCATTAGTTTATATATCAGATATACTGCTCTCTTCTTGGGTTCAAACTGGAAAAGGCAGGTAAAACAAAAATGCAATTTAATGCCAACGCTACTTCGCAACTTCAAGGTGAATCTTCCAACAAACTCATACCGGTTTTAAGAAAACTATGAGTGTACCCACTTTTTGATTGAAAACATATTCTTATATATTTGATAAAAGGATGGAGTTGGTGGGATTAATTGGTAAATTTCACGAAATAAAATTGGTCACTAAAAGAAATGAATGAAAAATATATTATTTTAGTCCGTTTAATGTAAACAGGATACAATGGAAAACGGTATTCACATTTCACAATTTCTTACCTTTAATAAACGTAGATTGTTTTCCATTTTTACAATGCCACAAAACACAAACACAGGTAATTTCAAATGCGTTCTCTCATATATTTTTTTTTTCAAACCTTTACCACGTGGCCATTTGTTGTTGCACACTTTATTTATTTCAACCCTTTGCTATGATTTGTTGTTGCGTTCAAAATATTTATGTACACATTTTGAATGCAGCAGACAGAATGTCGCCAATCATGTTTTTCAATTTACGCGAAAAACAAAAACCCAACCGTTCGTTACGAGTTACTTCCACAGACTGATCTCTCCATCATACATTGTTGAATAAATACCCATTCTCTTGTTCTCTTTTCGCTCTTTCCAATGCTCAAAATTATTCAATTTCAATCACAAAGGTGATTAGATCAATCACATGTGTAATTGGAAACGGAAAAATTTTCAATCACGTTTGTAATTGAAAATTATTTCCGAATTGATTAACAAATTGATTGAATCAATTAATATTTTAATTGGAAAAGTAACAAATATCAATCATTTTTTTAATTGGTTTTTATTCGGATTTGATTAAATTATTAATTGAATGAATTAACATATTAATTGAATCCGTTTCCAAATTCAATTAAGTGTTTAATTGAAAAAATTTTGGTGATAATTTTTTGTGTGTAGTTACCATATTAATACATGGCTATTTATACCACCGAAAAATGTATATGTCGGTGTTATCGACTGTTTATATTTTCGTACCTAAGAAAAACAATTTTCGCTACATCTGCATACATTAAGCCCGCCCTGCCAACATTTTTTGAATTTGGGGACTCTTTTGAGAATCCCCACTACGTCGAAAACAATCATATACGACATCAAAAACTCGTCGGAAAAGCGCCGTCACTATTGAGAAGTTGTACCACGCCAAGTTACTACAAAAATGTTTCGCATGAGTGCAATTATTAGGTGCCTTCATAGATCAATTTAGAACGACGCCAATAAGAGACCCTCCAAACAATCAGAAAAAGTGCATTTTAAGATAGTTGTAAAAGAATCATTGTGGTCGAGTAAAACACGTTTGTTTAGATGTTTATTAATTTGATTAAACATTTACAAATTCTTAAAAATATAACATTTATACCACTATCACATTACATTTAACATAATTTTTGGCATTAATGATGATGTTGAGTTACAAGTAGCGAGTTACATGTTGCTGCGTCTATCAACCAGTGTTTTTATTCCATGGAGGCAGCGTGTCTGTAAAATATCTGAAAAACAATCACTTTATTCCATTTGGAAAATCACCAAATTGTTCACCAATATACCTTTCACAATTTTAAGCGTATAATCTATGTTTTCAGAACTTTATTTTCGTTTTTATTTAATTAAAATATAACAAGCTGGTTGCGCTTGGCGTTTCACAAAAAAAAATGGCTTTTTTAACAGTAGGGATGGCAAATTACTTGCATGTACTTTTTGATGTACCTTTTCATGATGGTTGAAGTGACATTTACGAGTCTGTGGTAACGATGAGGTTGAAATGGAACTTTGAAATGCTGGCAGGGCGGGTGCAGCTCTGATAAAAAATCCTCTTGCATGTAAATAACACAGTTTTGCCATCCTTAATTTATGGGAGTTAAATTTTAACAATGGATAACAACTCACAAAATTTTCGGTTCCAAAAATACCAATACCATGCCAACATGTTTTTGGATTTGGGGACACTTATGAGTCTCACCATCTAGAAGAAAAGATCCGTAGACGATACATTTTGTCTAAATAGCGCCTCAATTGTTTTTATACTTAATCCAGGCAATATGTTTGGAAGAATGAATATCTGAGCATAACAACTTTTTTTGTTTTTTATTTATTTATTTATTTTTTTTTTTTTTTGAAATGGCGGGAGGGTACATTTCTTATGGATAGCAGAAAATGCATTGCTATATTTGCTATCTAAAATTTCATGAGGAGTTGTTATCGATTGTTTACATTTTGCTTCCATAAGAAAAGCATGGCAAACATTGTCGTTGATACGCAAACGAAAATCCCATTAAAGCTACATTTCGGGCTTAACGTTAATTCCATTACACAGAAAAAAATTTCACGAATTTTTTTTCAATTAAAATTTTAATTGAGTTTTAAAAAATATTCAATTAAAAATATAATTGATTCAACAAATTTTTTAATTGCAACAAAAATCAATCACTCAAATTAATAGTATCAATTAATTTTTTAATTGGATCAATTATTTTTTTAATTGGCTGTGAATTAATTTTTTAATTGATACTATCATTTCTGTGATTGAAGACATTTCAAATAAAAAATTAATTGGATTTTTTCGTGATTGAATCAGAAAAAAAATTTTTGTGTGTAGGATTATTTTCGACTGCTTACAATTGCTCCCGTAAGAAATACATGGCGAAACTTTTTTATTGGCATGTAACATGAATTGTTGCAAAAGCTGCATATCATACATACTTCATGCCAATAATACTGTTTATCATGTATTTTTTATGGAAGAATTTGTAATTAAAAATTCGATTACGACAACGATAAGAAGGGTTATTAGTGTAAATTCCCAACAAAACAAGCTCGCCAAAAAAGTAGTGAAAATATATGCTTTTTGGATCCGGAAGTGGTGCATAATTGACGCAGAAGCGATGAATTTAACATGGGCTTCACTGGGCTGCACTGAATTTGCATCACTTCTTAGGGTGTGATTCCAATTCTGTGTTTTGGATGTGAATTAAAAAGTTTGTAATA